>NW_026248848.1:166778-336398 GCF_020740795.1 Apus apus | reverse complement strand
ACAGCCCTAGGAAACCGAAAGATCAACTTACGCAAATGGCGCAAATTAGGCAAATAGCTCAACTTACGCAAATAGACACCTGGACCAGCTAATTACCCCTAGGAAGCCACTAATAGCCTCTGCAAACGCCCTATTCACACCTAGGAACCCGCTAATTACACCTAGGAACCCTCTAATTGCCCGTTGGAAGCCCCTACTTAGCCCTAGGAAACCGAAAGATCAACTTAGGCAAATGGGGCAAATTATGCAAATAGCGCAACTTACTGAAATAGACACCTGGACCGGCTAATTACCACTAGGAAGCCACTAATTGCCTCTGAAAACGGCTTATTCACACCTAGGAACCCGCTAATTACACCTAGGAACCCTCTAACTGCCCGTTGGAAGCCCCTACTTAGCCCTAGGAAACCGAAAGATCAACTTACGCAAATGGCGCAAATTAGGCAAATAGCCACCTGGACCCGCTAATTACCCCTAGGAAGCCACTAATTGCCTCTAGAAACCTCCTATTCACAGCTGGAACCCGGTAATTACACCTAGGAACCCTCTAATTGCCTGTTGGAAGCCCCTACTTAGCCCTAGGAAACCGAAAGATCAACTTACGTTAATGGCGAAAATTAAGAAAATACCCACCTGGAACAGCTAATTACCCCTAGGAAGCCACTAATTGCCTCTAGAAACGCTCTCTTCACACCTAGGAACCCGCTAATTACACCTAGGAACCCTCTAATTGTCCTTTGGAAGCCCCTAATTAGCCCTAGGAAACCGAAAGATCAACTTACGCAAATGGTGCAAATTATGCAAATAGCTCAACTTACGCAAATAGACACCTGGACCAGCTAATTACCACTAGGAAGCCACTAATAGCCTCTGCAAACGCCCTATTCACACCTAGGAACCCGCTAATTACACCTAGGAACCCTCTAATTGCCCGTTGGAAGCCCCTACTTAGCCCTAGGAAACCGAAAGATCAACTTAGGCAAATGGCGCTAATTATGCAAATAGATCAACTTACGCAAATAGACACCTGGACCCGTTAAGTACCCCTAGGAAGCCACTAATTGCCTCTGAAAACGCCCTATTCATACCTAGTAACCCGCTAATTACACCTAGGAACCCTCTAATTCCCCGTTGGAAGCCCCTACTTAGCCCTAGGAAACCGAAAGATCAACTTACTCAAATGGCGCAAATTATGCAAATAGCTCAACTTACGCAAACAGACACCTGGAACCGCTAATTAACCCTAGGAAGCCACTAATTGCCTCTAGAAACGCTCTATTCACACCTAGGAACCCGCTAATTACACCTAGGAACCCTCTAATTGCCCGTTGGAAGCCCCTAATTAGCCCTAGGAAACCGAAAGATCAACTTACGTTAATGGCGAAAATTACGCAAATACCCACCTGGACCCGCTAATTACCCCTAGGAAGCCACTAATTGCCTCTAGAAACCCCCTATTCACAGCTGGAACCCGCTAATTACACCTAGGAACCCTCTAATTGCCCGTTGGAAGCCCCTAATTAGCCCTAGGAAACCGAAAGTTCAACTTACGCAAATGGCGCAAATTGTGCAAATAGCTCAACTTACGCAAATAGACACCTGGACCAGCTAATTACCACTAGGAAGCCACTAACTGCCTCTGCAAACGCCTTATTCACACCTAGGAACACGCTAATTACAACTAGGAACGCTCAAACTGCCCGTTGGAAGCCCCTACTTAGCCCTAGGAAACCGAAAGATCAACTTATGCAAATGGTGCCAATTATGCAAATAGCGCAACTTACGCTAATAGACACCTGCACCAGTTAATTACCCCTAGGAAGCCACTAATAGCCTCTGCAAACGCCCTATTCACACCTAGGAACCCCCTAATTACACCTAGGAACCCTCTAATTGCCCGTTGGAAGCCCCTACTTAGCCCTAGGAAACCGAAAGATCAACTTAGGCAAATGGGGCAAATTATGCAAATAGCGCAACTTACTGAAATAGACACCTGGACCGGCTAATTACCACTAGGAAGCCACTAATTGCCTCTGAAAACGGCTTATTCACACCTAGGAACCCGCTAATTACACCTAGGAACCCTCTAACTGCCCGTTGGAAGCCCCTACTTAGCCCTAGGAAACCGAAAGATCAACTTACGCAAATGGCGCAAATTAGGCAAATAGCCACCTGGACCCGCTAATTACCCCTAGGAAGCCACTAATTGCCTCTAGAAACCTCCTATTCACAGCTGGAACCCGGTAATTACACCTAGGAACCCTCTAATTGCCTGTTGGAAGCCCCTACTTAGCCCTAGGAAACCGAAAGATCAACTTACGTTAATGGCGAAAATTAAGCAAATACCCACCTGGAACAGCTAATTACCCCTAGGAAGCCACTAATTGCCTCTAGAAACGCTCTATTCACACCTAGGAACCCGCTAATTACACCTAGGAACCCTCTAATTGTCCTTTGGAAGCCCCTAATTAGTCCTAGGAAACCGAAAGATCAACTTACGCAAATGGTGCAAATTATGCAAATAGCTCAACTTACGCAAATAGACACCTGGACCAGCTAATTACCACTAGGAAGCCACTAATAGCCTCTGCAAACGCCCTATTCACACCTAGGAACCCGCTAATTACACGTAGGAACCCTCTAATTGCCCGTTGGAAGCCCCTACTTAGCCCTAGGAAACCGAAAGATCAACTTAGGCAAATGGCGCTTATTATGCAAATAGCTCAACTTACGCAAATAGACACCTGGACCCGTTAAGTACCCCTAGGAAGCCACTAATTGCCTCTGAAAACGCCCTATTCATACCTAGTAACCCGCTAATTACACCTAGGAACCCTCTAATTCCCCGTTGGAAGCCCCTACTTAGCCCTAGGAAACCGAAAGATCAACTTACTCAAATGGCGCAAATTATGCAAATAGCTCAACTTACGCAAACAGACACCTGGAACCGCTAATTAACCCTAGGAAGCCACTAATTGCCTCTAGAAACGCTCTATTCACACCTAGGAACCCGCTAATTACACCTAGGAACCCTCTAATTGCCCGTTGGAAGCCCCTAATTAGCCCTAGGAAACCGAAAGATCAACTTACGTTAATGGCGAAAATTACGCAAATACCCACCTGGACCCGCTAATTACCCCTAGGAAGCCACTAATTGCCTCTAGAAACCCCCTATTCACAGCTGGAACCCGCTAATTACACCTAGGAACCCTCTATTTGCCCGTTGGAAGCCCCTAATTAGCCCTAGGAAACCGAAAGTTCAACTTACGCAAATGGCGCAAATTATGCAAATAGGACAACTTACGCAAATAGACACCTGGACCAGCTAATTACCACTAGGAAGCCACTAACTGCCTCTGCAAACGCCTTATTCACACCTAGGAACACGCTAATTACAACTAGGAACGCTCAAACTGCCCGTTGGAAGCCCCTACTTAGCCCTAGGAAACCGAAAGATCAACTTATGCAAATGGTGCTAATTATGCAAATAGCGCAACTTACGCTAATAGACACCTGCACCAGTTAATTACCCCTAGGAAGCCACTAATAGCCTCTGCAAACGCCCTATTCACACCTAGGAACCCGCTAATTACACCTAGGAACCCTCTAATTGCCCGTTGGAAGCCCCTACTTAGCCCTAGGAAACCGAAAGATCAACTTAGGCAAATGGGGCAAATTATGCAAATAGCGCAACTTACTGAAATAGACACCTGGACCGGCTAATTACCACTAGGAAGCCACTAATTGCCTCTGAAAACGGCTTATTCACACCTAGGAACCCGCTAATTAAACCTAGGAACCCTCTAGTTGCCCGTTGGAATCCCCTACTTAGCCCTAGGCAACCGAAAGATCAACTTACGTTAATGGCGAAAATTACGCAAATACCCACCTGGACCAGCTAATTACCCCTAGAAAGCCACTAATTGCCTCTAGAAACCCCCTATTCACAGCTGGAACCCGCTAAATACACCTAGGAACCCTCTAATTGCCCTTTGGATGACCCTAATTAGCCCTAGGAAACCGAAAGATCAACTTACGCAAATAGCGCTAATTATGCAAATAGCGCAACTTACGCAAATAGACACCTGCACCAGTTAATTACCCCTAGGAAGCCACTAATTGGCTCTGCAAACGCCCTATTCACACCTAGGAACCCGCTAATTACACCTAGGAACCCTCTAATTGCCCGTTGGAAGCCGCTAATTAGCCCTAGGAAACCGAAAGATCAACTTACGTTAATGGCGAAAATTACGCAAATACCCACCTGGACCCTCTAATTACCTCTAGGAAGCCACTAATTGCCTCTGAAAACGCTCTATTCACACCTAGGAACCCGCTAATTACACCTCGGAACCCTCTAATTGCCCGTTGGAAGCCCATAATTAGCCCTAGGAAACCGAAAGATCAACTAACGCAAATGGCGCAAATTATGCAAATAGAGCAACTTATTCAAATAGACACCTGGACCCGCTAATTACCCCTAGGAAGCCACTAATTGCCTCTAGAAAACCCCTATTCACAGCTGGAACCCGCTAATTACACCTAGGAACCCTCTAATTGCCCGTTGGAAGCCCCTAATTAGCCCTAGGAAACCGAAAGATCAACTTACGGAAATGGCGCAAGTTATGTAAATAGCTCAACTTAAGCAAACAGACACCTGGAACCGCTAATTACCCCTAGGAAGCCACTAACAGCCTCTGCAAACGCCCTATTCAAACCTAGGAACCCGCTAATTACACCTAGGAACCCTCTAACTGCCCGTTGGAAGCCCCTAATTAGCCCTAGGAAACCGAAAGATCAACTTACGCAAATGGCGCAAATTAGGCAAATAGCCACCTGGACCAGCTAATTACCCCTAGGAAGCCACTAATTGCCTCTGCAAACGCCCTATTCAAACCTAGGAACCCGCTAATTACACCTAGGAACCCTCTAATTGCCCGTTGGAAGCCCCTACTTAGCCCTAGGAAACCGAAAGATCAACTTACTCAAATGGCGCAAATTATGCAAATAGCTCAACTTACGCGAACAGACACCTGGAAGCCACTAATTAACCCTAGGAAGCCACTAATTACCTCTAGAAACCCCCTATTCACAGCTGGAACCCGCTAATTAGACCTAGGAACCCTCTAACTGCCCGTTGGAAGCCCCTAATTAGCCCTAGGAAACCGAAAGATCAAGTTACGTTAATGATGAAAATTAGGCAAATAGCCACCTGGACTAGCTAATTAACCCTAGGAAGCCACTAATTGCCTCTAGAAACGCCCTATTAACACCTAGGAACCCGCTAATTACTCCTCGGAACCCTCTAATTGCTCCTTGGAAGCCCCTAATTAGCCCTAGGAAACCGAAAGTTCAACTTACGTTAATGTCGAAAATTACGCAAATAGCGCAACTTATGCAAATAGCCACCTGGATCCGCTAATTACCCCTAGAAAGCCACTAATTGTCTCTAGAAACGCCTTATTCACACCTAGGAACCCGCTAATTACACCTGGGAACCCTCTAATTGCCCGTTGGAAGCCCCTACTTAGCCCTAGGAAACCGAAAGATCAACTTAGGCAAGTGGCGCTAATTATGCAAATAGCGCAACTTACACAAATAGACACCTGGACACGCTAATTACCACTAGGAAGCCACGAACTGCCTCTGCAAACGCCTTATTCACACCTAGGAACCCGTTAATTACACCTAGGAACCCTCTAATTGCCCGTTGGAAGCCCCTAATTAGCACTAGGAAACCGAAAGATCAACTTACGTTAATGGCGAAAATTACGCAAATACCCACCTGGACCAGCTAACTACCCCTAGGAAGCCACTAACTGCCTCTGCAAACGCCCTATTCACAGCTAGGAACCCGCTAATTACACCTAGGAACCCTCTAACTGCCCGTTGGAAGCCCCTAATTAGCCCTAGGAAACCGAAAGATCAACTTAGCCAAACGGTGCAAATTAGGCAAATAGCCACCTGGACCAGCTAATTAAACCTAGGAAGCCACTAATTGCGTCTAGAAACGCCCTATTCAAATCTAGGAACCCGCTAATTACACCTAGGAACCCTCTAATTGCCCGTTGGAAGCCCCTACTTAGCCCTAGGAAACCGAAAGATCAACTTACGCAAATGGCGCAAATTATGCAAATAGCGCAACTTACGCAAATAGACACCTGGACCAGCTAATTACCCCTAGGAAGCCACTAACTGCCTCTGCAAACGCCGTATTCACACCTAGGAACCCGCTAATTACACCTAGGAACCCTCTAACTGCCCGTTGGAAGCCCCTAATTAGCCCTAGGAATCCGAAAAAAAAAAATAACGCAAATGCCGCAAATTACGCAAATAGCGCAAATACCGCAACTCGAGGGAGTAGCCGCTAGGACCCCCTAAGTATCCCTTCGAACCCCTCTAATTGCCTCTAGAAACGCCCAATTCACACCTAGGAATTCAACAATTACACCTAGGAACCCTCTAATTGCCCGTTGGAAGCCACTAATTAGCCCTAGGAAACCGAAAGATCAACTTACGCAAATGTGGCAAATTATGCAATTAGCGCAACTTACGCAAATAGACACCTGGACCAGCTAATTACCACTAGGAAGCCACTAATTGCCTCTGCAAAGGCCCTATTCACACCTAGGAACACGTTAATTACACCTAGGAACCCTCTAATTGCCCGTTGGAAGCCCCTACTTAGCCCTAGGAAACCGAAAGATCAACTTAGGCAAATGGGGCAAATTATGCAAATAGCGCACATTAGGCAAATAGCCACCTGGACCCGCTAATTACCCCTAGGAAGCCACTAATTGCCTCTAGAAACCCCCTATTCACAGCTGGAACCCGCTAATTACACCTAGGAACCCTCTCATTGCCCGTTGGAAGCCCCTAATTAGCCCTAGGAAACCGAAAGATCAACTTAAGTTAATGGCGAAAATTACGCAAATAGACACCTGGACCCGCTAATTACCACTAGGAAGCCACTAACTGCCTCTGCAAACGCCTTATTCACACCTAGGAACCCGCTAATTACACCTAGGAACCCTCTAATTGCCCGTTGGAAGCCCCTACTTAGTCCTAGGAAACCGAAAGATCAACTTAGGCAAATGGCGCTAATTATGCAAATAGCCACCTGGACACGCTAATTAACCCTAGGAAGCCACTAATTGCCTCTAGAAACGCCCTATTCACAGCTGGAACCCGCTAATTACACCTATGAACCATCTAATTGCCTGTTGGAAGCCCCTAATTTGCCCTAGGAAACCGAAAGATCAACTTCCGCAAATGGCGCAACTTAGGCAAATAGCCACCTGCACCCGCTAATTACCCCTAGGAAGCCACTAACTGCCTCTGAAAACGCCCTATTCAAACCTAGGAACCCGCTAATTACACCTAGGAACCCTCTAACTGCCCGTTGGAAGCCCCTACTTAGCCCTAGGAAACCGAAAGATCAACTTACGAAAATGGCGCAAATTATGCAAATAGCGCACATGAGGCAAATAGCCACCTGGACCAGCTAATTACCCCTAGGAAGCCACTAATTGCGTCTACAAACGCCGTATTCACACCTAAGAACCTGCTAATTACACCTAGGAACCCTCTAATTGCCCTTTGGAAGCCCCTAATTAGCCCTAGGAAACCGAAAGATCAACTTACGTTAATGGCAAAAATTAGGCAAATACCCACCTCGACCAGCTAAGTACCCCTAGGAAGCCACTAACTACCTCTGAAAACGCCCTATTCACACCTAGGAACCCGCTAATTACACCTAGGAACCCTCTAACTGCCCGTTGGAAGCCCCTAATTAGCCCTAGGAAACCGAAAGATCAACTTACGTTAATAGCGCAACTTACGCAAATAGACACCTGGACCCGCTAATTACCCCTAGGAAGCCACTAATTGCCTCTGCAAACGCCATATTCACACCTAGAAACCCCCTAATTACACCTAGGAACCCTCTAATTGCCCGTTGGAAGCCCCTAATTAGCCCCCGGAAAACGAAAGATGAACTTAGGCAAATGGCGCAAATTATGCAAATAGAGCACATGAGGCAAATACCCACCTGGACCAGCTAATTACCCCTAGGAAGCCAGTAATTGCCTCTAGAAACGCTCTATTCACACCTAGGAACCCGCTAATTACACCTAGGAACCCTCTAATTGCCTGTTGGAAGCCACTAATTAGCCCTAGGAAACCGAAAGATCAACTTAGGCAAATGGCACAAATTATGCAAATAGCGCAATTTTCGCAAATATACACCTGGACCCGCTAATTACCCCTAGGAAGCCACTAACTGCCTCTGCAAACGCCCTATTTAAACCTAGGAACCCGCTAATTGCCCTTTGGAAGCCCCTAATTAGCCCTAGGAAACCGAAAGATCAACTTACGTTAATGGCAAAAATTAGGCAAATACCCACCTGGACCAGCTAATTACCCCTAGGAAGCCACTAACTACCTCTGAAAACGCTCTATTCACACCTAGGAACCCGCTAATTACAGCTAGGAACCCTCTAACTGCCCGTTGGAAGCCCCTAATTAGCCCTAGGAAACCGAAAGATCAACTTACGTTAATAGCGCAACTTACGCAAATAGACACCTGGACCCGCTAATTACCCCTAGGAAGCCACTAATTGCCTCTGCAAACGCCCTATTCACACCTAGGAACCCGCTAATTACACCTAGGAACTCTCTAATTGCCCGTTGGAAGCCCCTAATTAGCCCTAGGAAACCGAAAGATGAACTTAGGCAAATGGCGCAAATTAGGCAAATAGAGCACATGAGGCAAATACCCACCTGGACCAGCTAATTACCCCTAGGAAGCCAGTAATTGCCTCTTGAAACGCTCTATTCACACCTAGGAACCCGCTAATTACACCTAGGAACCCTCTAATTGCCTGTTGGAAGCCACTAATTAGCCCTAGGAAACCGAAAGATCAACTTAGGCAAATGGCACAAATTATGCAAATAGCGCAATTTTCGCAAATATACACCTGGACCCGCTAATTACCCCTAGGAAGCCACTAATTGCCTCTGCAAACGCCCTATTCACACCTAGGAACCCGCTAATTACACCTAGGAACCCTCTAATTGCCCGTTGGAAGCTCCTACTTAGCCCTAGGAAACCGAAAGATCAACTTACGCAAATGGCGCTAATTATGCAAACAGCGCAACTTACGCAAATAGACACCTGGGCCCTCTAATTACCCCTAGGAAGCCACTAACTGCCTCTGCAAACGCCCTATTCATACCTAGGAACCCGCTAATTACACCTCGGAACCCTCTAATTGCCCGTTGGAAGCCCCTAATTACCCTAGGTAACCGAAAGATCAACTTACGCAAATGGCGCAAATTAGGCAAATAGCCACCTGGACCCGCTAATTACCCCTAGGGAGCCACTAACTGCCTCTGCAAACGCCGTATTCACACCTAGGAACCCGCTAATTACACCTAGGAACCCTCTAATTGCCCGTTGGAAGCCCCTAATTAGCCCTAGGAAACCGAAAGATCAACTTCCGCAAATGGCGCAACTTAGGCAAATAGCCACCTGGACCCGCTAATTACCCCTAGGAAGCCACTAACTGCCTCTGCAAACGCCCTATTCAAACCTAGGAACCCGCTAATTACACCTAGGAACCCTCTAACTGCCCGTTGGAAGCCCCTACTTAGCCCTAGGAAACCGAAAGATCACCCTACGCAAATGGCGCAAATTATGCAAATAGCGCAACTTACGCAAATAGACACCTGGACCAGCTAATTACCACTAGGAAGCCACTAACTGCCTCTGCAAACGCCTTATTCACACCTAGGAACACGCTAATTACACCTAGGAACCCTCTAACTGCCCGTTGCAAGCCCCTACTTAGCCCTAGGAAACCGAAAGATCAACTTAGGCAAATGGCGCTTGTCACCGTTTGACTCAGGTCTGACAACAATGCTCTCGATCCCCTCTCCCCCACACCCAGTCAGGGAAGGAGAGAGAGAAAAGGAGAGAGACTTGGCTGGATTGAAAACTAAACTACACAGCTTTAATTAGAACACTAATGAATCACACAAGAAAATATATACAATTATATACAGATATATTCAGATATGGGCAAAAGCCTCTCACCTCCCCCCACCCCCAGCAACTCCCACAGCACTCCCCTGAACTGGGAAGAGTCCCGAGAAATCCCGGAGCCGCTGCTGGAGAAAGCGGAGAGTTATGAGGGTCAGGAGAGCTCGAGCCTAAGGGTCGGCGGTGATGGATGAGCAGAGTCCTCCCCGGACGCTGGCCATGGACGGAAGAGAGCGGCGAGAAGAAGGAGGAAGCTGTCTTCTAAGATCTCTGTCCTTCCTCTGAGCTTACGTAGATATATGGAATGGAATATCTTTGGCCAATTTTGCTGTCTGTCTAACTCAGCCTCCCACGGGGGGGTCAGAGATCTCCCCATAGTGTCTGAGCCGGCGGAGTGAAGGTGTAACCTTGAAGCCTCAGTAGTTAGAAAAACATTCCACTGTCTTATCAGCCTAGCAGAACACACAGTTGCTAGTTACAAGAAAGCTTACTGAAGAAGAAAAAAAAAATCAGTGAAAAGAAAAATTGGCTTAATCCTGGCTCAAACCAGGACATTCCACCCCTTATTCCATACCATATATTACATACAGGCTCTATACATTACCAGCTGTCAAATTAAGGATTCTCTCCCAAAGTCAGATTACCTTGAGGTACATATCGTACTTCACCATCCTCCATCATCACACACCAGGTATGTCCAGGCCCCTGAGCAAAAGCAATACCCCTGACAGGTTTACCTTTGCCTGAAGCAGGATAGACCCAAACACTTTTACCCAGCAGGTTTCTTTCACATACCACAGGGACTTTATCCCCATCTGTAGTATGCAAAAGGTCTGACTGGGCAGGACCAGCCCGATTGATGGATCCCCTGGTATTAACTAACCAGGTGGCCTTTGCCAAATTTTTATCCCAGTTTTTGAAAGTTCCACCACCCATTGCCTTCAGGGTAGCCTTCAACAAACCATTGTACCTTTCAACTTTCCCTGAGGCCTGTGCATAGTATGGGATATGGTAGATCCATTCAATACCATGCTCTTTAGCCCAATCAGTAACAAGACTGTTCTTGAAATGAGTCCCATTGTCTGACTCAATTCTCTCTGGAGTACCATGTCTCCACAAAATTTTCTTCTCAAGACCCAGAATAGTATTCCTGGCTGTGGCATGAGGCACAGGATATGTCTCCAACCATCCTGTACTTGTTTCCACCATTGTAAGCACATAGCGCTTACCCTGGCGGCTTTGAGGAAGTGTGATGTAGTCAATTTGCCAGGCCTCTCCAAATTTGTACTTTGACCACCTCCCCTCATACCACAAAGGTTTCAACCGTTTTGCCTGCTTAATTGCAGCACATGTCTCACAGTCATGGATCACCTGTGCAATAGTGTCCATGGTTAAGTCCACCCCTCGGTCACGAGCCCATTTGTATGTTGCATCTCTGCCCTGATGACCTGAAGCATCATGGGCCCACCGAGCCAGAAAAAGCTCACCCTTGTGTTCCCAGTCTAAGTCTACTTGGAACACTTGAGCAGCCTCATCTGCTCGTTGGTTGTGTCGATGTTCCTCAGTGGCTCGACTCAGAGGCACATGTGCATCCACATGACGCACTTTTACCTCCAGTTTCTCTATCCGAGCTGCAATGTCTTTCCACAGGTCAGCAACCCAAATAGGTTTACCCTTTCGCTGCCAGTTATTCTGCTGCCACTGTTTTAGCCAACCCCACAAGGCATTTGCTGCCATCCCTAGGGTTGAGCACTAGAGCTCGATGAACCATCCTGGTTGTTGACTGGTGCAACCTTCCTCTTGGAAGAACCATCTCCTGGCTTTGTTCTGTTTAGAAGCTCTTGCACACGTAACTGGAGCATATCAGTGGGTTTCTTGTCCCAGACTCTCATGTCCTCTCTAAAATGATTTTTCAAGAGAGACCACAGGTGGCGTCGCAGTGAGTCCTGTCTTCCTTGCTGCTGTCTCGTAGCAGGACGTCTCTTCTTGATAGCTGCAACACGTGACCAGTTGTCTCTAGGAAGAGTCTGGAGTTTACTTCCATTTGGCATCTTATACTTCCTGTCAACCATTTTCTTAACAGCTGAGGTTTGGAAGTAAAGGGAATCGGAGAGGATGTCTCCATACTGTCGTGCTTTGACAGTTACTTCACGTACAGTTGGTCTTTCGTAACCTTCAAAACATCCCATGAAGGAGAATATATGGGCATGCGCTGCTGGTACAGCCTGAACAAACTTCCGGAACATTTGTGTGTCACACTCAACATCATCAGGATCTGTGATTCCATCGTTATTATAGATCACTTCTCGCACAGCAATCTCTCTCAAGTAGGTGATGGCTTTCTCAAGAGTGGGCGTTCAGCTTCGGCGCCATCCGATGTCACCCTTGTGGGGATATCTCTCTCTCACAGCTGAAAGAAGTCGGTCCCACAGGGTAGTAGTTCCTGTCTTACTACTAAGTGCTCTGTCAATACCAGCATCTCTGGCCAGGGATCCCAACTGCTTGGCTTCTCTCTCATCCACATTGTAGGTCTCAGCACCACTATCAAAGCATCGGAGCAGCCAAGGAAGGATTCCCTCACCATCAATGCGGGTGAAGTCCTTTCTCATAAGGCGCAGTTCTTTCATAGAGAAAGGGTGGGCAAGGTCATCGTCGTCATCTGATTGAGGAGGACCTGCTGTTCTTTTATTTGCTTGAGAGTGGCTTGGTTTTTTATCTGTCTGAGAGTGGCTTGGTTTTTTTATCTGTCTGAGAGTGGTCTGGTTTTTTATCTGTCTGAGAGGTACCTGCTCCATCATCTGATTTAGAATCCTTCCCTTCCTCACCGTCAGCCTCTGTCTGAGAGGTACCTGCTCCATCAACTGTATTAGGATCCTCTTCTTCCTCACCCTCACTTTCTGCTGCTTTTGTCTTTGCCTTGCTCCTAGTCACAGGGTTAACTAGCTTGGTTCGCGATGGATCAGGCTTTTTCTTTGTAGAAGCAGTTGCTTTTGTAGCAGCAGGAGTAGTGGTATTGGCAGCAGTGGTGTTGGCAGCAGCAGTGGCAGCAACATTGCCTGTGGGGGAGTGGCAGTGAGCAGAACAACATCTGGCCCTACGCATCCACAATATATTATAAACATTCAGCAAAAACATCCCCACTGCAACCATGCTATTCACATCTAGAGCTGGGAGATTCAGCTTGAGAGAATATGGAGAGGTAAAATTGAACCAGCTATTGCTGTTACCAACATGGACCGTTCTATTCACTTTAGGAGTTGTACTAGTAGGACTAGCAGTGTAACTGTACACATACAGTGACCCCATAGAGAACAGTATCATCATCCCTAGGATCACTAGGCTGGTAATGATACGGTTGATTATGGCTACAGTTCTGTCAATAAACCACAAATGAATCACAAGAGCAGCTACAAAGTGCAGAATGCCCTCGGCTACATACCACATGTACAATTGCAGGTTTGGAAACAGATCCAGTAGATTCATTGCAGCAAGTGTCTGTTCAGTTTTCAATCCGTCAGCACACTCAGCAGAATTATTGCTCATTGCTCTCTGAGGGATTCCTCCCTTCAGAGATGGAATTTTGGACACTCCCAATTGATGAAAATGTGTAATCTGGGCTTAAAATCAAGCCCCACGTTGGGCGCCAATTAAATTGTTGTCACCGTTTGACTCAGGTCTGACAACAATGCTCTCGATCCCCTCCCCCCCACACCCAGTCAGGGAAGGAGAGAGAGAAAAGGAGAGAGACTTGGCTGGATTGAAAACTAAACTACACAGCTTTAATTAGAACACTAATGAATCACACAAGAAAATATATACAATTATATACAGATATATTCAGATATGGGCAAAAGCCTCTCACCTCCCCCCACCCCCAGCAACTCCCACAGCACTCCCCTGAACTGGGAAGAGTCCCGAGAAATCCCGGAGCCGCTGCTGGAGAAAGCGGAGAGTTATGAGGGTCAGGAGAGCTCGAGCCTAAGGGTCGGCGGTGATGGATGAGCAGAGTCCTCCCCGGACGCTGGCCATGGACGGAAGAGAGCGGCGAGAAGAAGGAGGAAGCTGTCTTCTAAGATCTCTGTCCTTCCTCTGAGCTTACGTAGATATATGGAATGGAATATCTTTGGCCAATTTTGCTGTCTGTCTAACTCAGCCTCCCACGGGGGGGTCAGAGATCTCCCCATAGTGTCTGAGCCGGCGGAGTGAAGGTGTAACCTTGAAGCCTCAGTAGTTAGAAAAACATTCCACTGTCTTATCAGCCTAGCAGAACACACAGTTGCTAGTTACAAGAAAGCTTACTGAAGAAGAAAAAAAAAATCAGTGAAAAGAAAAATTGGCTTAATCCTGGCTCAAACCAGGACAGGCGCTAATTATGCAAATAGCGCAACTTACGCAAATAGACACCTGGACCCGCTAATTACCCCTAGGAAGCCACTAATTGCCTCTAGATACGCCCTATTCACAGCTGGAACCCGCTAATTACACCTAGGAACCCTCTAATTGCCCGTTGGAAGCCCCTAATTAGCCCTAGGAAACCGAAAGATCAACTTACGTTAATGGCGAAAATTACGCAAATAACCACCTGGACCAGCTAATTACCCCTAGGAAGCCACTAATTGCCTCTGCAAACGCCATATTCACACCTAGGAACCCGCTAATTACACCTAGGAACCCTCTAATTGCCCGTTGGAGGCCCCTAATTAGCCCTAGGAAACCGAAAGATCAACTTACGCAAATGGCGCAAATTAGGCAAATAGCCACCTGGACCCTCTAATTACCCCTAGGAAGCCACTAACTGCCTCTAGAAACGCCCTATTCAAACCTAGGAACCCGCTAATTACACCTAGGAACCCTCTAATTGCCCCTAGGAAGCAACTACTTAGCCCTAGGAAACCGAAGGATCAACTTACGTTAATGGCGAAAATTACGCAAATACCCACCTGGACCTGCTAATTACACCTAGGAAGCCACTAATTGCCTCTGAAAACGCCCTATTCACACCTAGGAACCCGCTAATTACACCTAGGAACCCTCTAACTGCCCGTTGGAAGCCCCTAACTAGCCCTAGGAAACCGAAAGATCAACTTACGCAAATGGCGAAAATTAGGCAAATAGCTACCTGGACACGCTAATTACCCCTAGGAAGCCACTAATTGCCTTTGAAAACGCCCTATTCACACCTAAGAACCCGCTAATTACACATAGGAACCCTCTAACTGCCCGTTGGAAGCCCTTAAGTAGCCCTAGGAAACCGAAAGATCAACTTACGCAAATGGCGCAAATTAGGCAAATACCTATCTGGACACGCTAATTACCCCTAGGAAGCCACTAACTGCCTCTGCAAACGCCCTATTAAAACCTAGGAACCCGCTAATTACACCTAGGAACCCTCTAACTGCCCGTTGGAAGCCCCTAATTAGCCCTAGGAAACCGAAAGTTCAACTTACGTTAATGGCGAAAATTAGGCAAATAGCCACCTGGACCGGCTAATTACCCCTAGGAAGCCACTAATTGCCTCTAGAAACGCCCTATTAACACCTAGGAACCCGTTAATTACACCTAGGAACCCTCGAATTGCCCGCTGGAGGCCCCTAATTAGCCCTAGGAAACCGAAAGATCAACATACGCAAATGGCGCAAATTATGCAAATAGCGCACATTAGGCAAATAGCCACCTGGACCCGCTAATTACCCCTAGGAAGCCACTAATTGCCTCTGCAAACGCCCTATTAACACCTAGGAACCCGCTAATTACACCTCGGAACCCCCTAATTACCCGCTGAAAGCCCCTACTTAGCCCTAGGAAACCGAAAGATCAACTTACGCAAATGGCGCAAATTATGCAAATAGAGCAACTTACGCAAATAGACACCTGGACGAGCTAATTACCACTAAGAAGCCACTAACTGCCTCTGCAAACGCCTTATTCACACCTAGGAACCCGCTAATTACACCTAGGAACCCTCTAATTGTTCCTTGGAAGCCCCTAATTAGCCCGAGGAAACCGAAAGATGAACTTATGTTAAAGGCGAAAATTAGGCAAATAGCCACCTAGACCCTCTAATTACCCCTAGGAAGCCACTAATTGCCTCTGAAAACGACCTATTCATACCTAGGAACCCGCTAATTGCCCGTTGGAAGCCCCTAATTAGCCCTAGGAAAACGAAAGATCAACTTACGTTAATGGCGAAAATTAGGCAAATAGCCACCTGGACCAGCTAATTACCCCTAGGAAGCCACTAATTGCCTCTGCAAACGCCCTATTCATAGCTAGGAACCCGCTAATTACACATAGGAACCCTCTAATTGCCCGTTGGAAGCCCCTAATTAGCCCGAGGAAACCGAAAGATCAACTTAGGCAAATGGCGCTAATTATGCAAATAGCGCAACTTACGCAAATAGACACCTGGACCAGTTAATTACCCCTAGGAAGCCACTAATTGCCTCTAGAAAGCCCCTATTCACAGCTGGAACCCGCTAATTACAACCAGGAACCCTCTAATTGCCCTTTGGAAGCCCTTAATTAGCCCTGGCAAAACCGAAAGATCAACTTACGCAAATAGCGCAAATTATGCAAATAGCGCAAATTACGCAAATAGCCACCTGGACCCCCTAATTACCCCTAGGAAGCCACTAATTGCCTCTAGAAACGCCCTATTCACACCTATGAACCCGCTAATTACACCTAGGAACCCTCTAATTGCCCGTTGGAAGCCCCTAATTAGCCCTAGGAAACCGAAAGATCAACTTATGTTAATGACTAACATTAGGCAAATAGCCATCTGGACCCTCTAATTACCCCTAGGAAGCCACTAATTGCCTCTGAAAACGACCTATTCATACCTAGGAACCCGCTAATTGCCCGTTGGAAGCCCCTACTTAGCCCTAGGAAACCGAAAGATCAACTTAGGCAAATGGCGCTAATTATGCAAATAGCGCAACTTACGCAAATAGCCACCTGGACCCGCTAATTACCCCTAGGAAGCCACTAATTGCCTCTGCAAAAGCCCTATTCATACTTAGGAACCCTCTAATTACACCTAGCAACCCTCTAATTGCCCGTTGGAAGCCCCTAATTAGCCCTAGGAAACCGAAAGATCAACTTACGTTAATGGCGAAAATTAAGCAAATATCCACCTGGATGCACTAATTACCACTAGGAAGCCACTAATTGCCTCTAGAAACGCCCTATTCACACCTAGGAACCCGCTAATTACACCTCGGAACCCTCTAATTGCCCGTTGGAAGCCCCTAATTAGCCCTAGGAAACCGAAAGATCAACTTACGTTAATGGCTGACATTAGGCAAATAGCCATCTGGACCCTCTAATTACCCCTAGGAAGCCACTAATTGCTTCTGCAAACCCCTATTCATATCTAGGAACCCGCTAATTGCCCGTTGGAAGCCCCTACTTAGCCCTAGGAAACCGAAAGATCAACTTACGTTAATGGCGACAATTACGAAAATACCCACCTGGACCAGCTAATTAACCCTAGGAAGCCACTAATTGCCTCTGCAAACGCCCTATTCATAGCTAGGAACCCGCTAATTACACATAGGAACCCTCTAATTGCCCGTTGGAAGCCCCTAATTAGCCCGAGGAAACCGAAAGATCAACTTAGGCAAATGGCGCTAATTATGCAAATAGCGCAACTTACGCAAATAGACACCTGGACCAGCTAATTACCCCTAGGAAGCCACTAATTGCCTCTAGAAAACCCCTATTCACAGCTGGAACCCGCTAATTACAACCAGGAACCCTCTAATTGCCCCTTGGAGGCCCTTAATTAGCCCTGGCAAACCCGAAAGATCAACTTACGCAAATAGCGCAAATTACGCAAATAGAGCAAATTACGCAAATAGCCACCTGGACCCCCTAATTACCCCTAGGAAGCCACTAATTGCCTCTAGAAACGCCCTATTCACACCTAGGAACCCGCTAATTACACCTAGGAACCCTCTAATTGCCCGTTGGAAGCCCCTAATTAGCCCTAGGAAACCGAAAGATCAACTTACGTTAATGGCTAACATTAGGCAAATAGCCATCTGGACCCGCTAATTACCCCTAGGAAGCCACTAATTGCCTCTGAAAACGACCTATTCATATCTAGGAACCCTCTAATTGCCCGTTGGAAGCCCCTAATTAGCCCTAGGAAACCGAAAGATCAACTTACGTTAATGGCGAAAATTACGCAAATACCCACCTGGACCAGCTAATTACCCCTAGGAAGCCACTAATTGCCTCTGCAAACGCCCTATTCACACCTAGGAACCCGCTAATTACACCTAGGAACCCTCTAATTGCCCGTTGGAAGCCCCTAATTAGCCCGAGGAAACCAAAACATGAACTTATGTTAAAGGCGAAAATTAGGCAAATAGCCACCTAGACCCTCTAATTACCCCTAGGAAGCCACTAATTGCCTCTGAAAAGGACCTATTCATACCTAGGAACCCGCTAATTGCCCGTTGGAAGCCCCTAGTTAGCGCTAGGAAACCGAAAGATCAACTTACGTTAATGGCGAAAATTACGCAAATACCCACCTGGACCAGCTAATTACCCCTAGGAAGCCACTAATTGCCTCTGCAAACGCCCTATTCACACCTAGGAACCCGCTAATTACACCTAGGAACCCTCTAATTGTTCCTTGGAAGCCCCTAATTAGCCCGAGGAAACCGAAACATGAACTTATGTTAAAGGCGAAAATTAGGCAAATAGCCACCTAGACCCTCTAATTACCCCTAGGAAGCCACTAATTGCCTCTGAAAACGACCTATTCATACCTAGGAACCCGCTAATTGCCCGTTGGAAGCCCCTAATTAGCCCTAGGAAACCGAAAGATCAACTTACGTTAATGGCGAAAATTACGCAAATACCCACCTGGACCAGCTAATTACCCCTAGGAAGCCACTAATTGCCTCTGCAAACGCCCTATTCACACCTAGGAACCCGCTAATTACACCTAGGAACCCTCTAATTGTTCCTTGGAAGCCCCTAATTAGCCCGAGGAAACCGAAAGATGAACTTATGTTAAAGGCGAAAATTAGTCAAATACCACCTAGACCCTCTAATTACCCCTAGGAAGCCACTGATTGCCTCTGAAAACGACCTATTCATACCTAGGAACCCGCTAATTGCCCGTTGGAAGCCCCTAATTAGCCCTAGGAAACCGAAAGATCAACTTACGCAAATGGCGCAAATTATGCAAATAGCGCAACTTAAGCAAATAGACACCTGGACCAGCTAATTACCCCTAGGAAGCCACTAATTGCCTCTAGAAACGCCCTATTCACACCTAGGAACCCGCTAATTACACCTAGGAACCCTCTAATTGCCCGTTGGAAGCCCCTAATTAGCCCTAGGAAAACGAAAGATCAACTTACGTTAATGGCTAACATTAGGCAAATAGCCATCTGGACCCTCTAATTACCCCTAGGAAGCCACTAATTGCCTCTGAAAACGACCTATTCATACCTAGGAACCCTCTAATTGCCCGTTGGAAGCCCCTACTTAGCCCTAGGAAACCGAAAGATCAACTTAGGCAAATGGCGCTAATTATGCAAATAGCGCAACTTACGCAAATAGCCACCTGGACCCGCTAATTACCCCTAGGAAGCCACTAATTGCCTCTGCAAAAGCCCTATTCATACCTAGGAACCCTCTAATTACACCTAGCAATCCTCTAATTGCCCGTTGGAAGCCCCTAATTAGCCCTAGGAAACCGAAAGATCAACTTACGTTAATGGGGAAAATTAGGCAAATACCCACCTGGACCAGTTAATTACCACTAGGAAGCCACTAATTGCCTCTAGAAACGCCCTATTCACACCTAGGAACCCGCTAATTACACCTAGGAACCCTCTAATTGCCCGTTGGAAGCCCCTAATTATCCCTAGGAAACCGAAAGATCAACTTACGTTAATGGCGACAATTACGAAAATACCCACCTGGACCAGCTAATTAACCCTAGGAAGCCACTAATTGCCTCTGCAAACGCCCTATTCATAGCTAGGAACCCGCTAATTACACATAGGAACCCTCTAATTGCCCGTTGGAAGCCCCTAATTAGCCCGAGGAAACCGAAAGATCAACTTAGGCAAATGGCGCTAATTATGCAAATAGCGCAACTTACGCAAATAGACACCTGGACCAGCTAATTACCCCTAGGAAGCCACTAATTGCCTCTAGAAAACCCCTATTCACAGCTGGAACCCGCTAATTACAACCAGGAACCCTCTAATTGCCCCTTGGAGGCCCTTAATTAGCCCTGGCAAACCCGAAAGATCAACTTACGCAAATAGCGCAAATTACGCAAATAGCGCAAATTACGCAAATAGCCACCTGGACCCCCTAATTACCCCTAGGAAGCCACTAATTGCCTCTAGAAACGCCCTATTCACACCTAGGAACCCGCTAATTACACCTAGGAACCCTCTAATTGCCCGTTGGAAGCCCCTAATTAGCCCTAGGAAACCGAAAGATCAACTTACGTTAATGGCTAACATTAGGCAAATAGCCATCTGGACCCGCTAATTACCCCTAGGAAGCCACTAATTGCCTCTGAAAACGACCTATTCATATCTAGGAACCCTCTAATTGCCCGTTGGAAGCCCCTAATTAGCCCTAGGAAACCGAAAGATCAACTTACGTTAATGGCGAAAATTACGCAAATACCCACCTGGACCAGCTAATTACCCCTAGGAAGCCACTAATTGCCTCTGCAAACGCCCTATTCACACCTAGGAACCCGCTAATTACACCTAGGAACCCTCTAATTGTTCCTTGGAAGCCCCTAATTAGCCCTAGGAAACCAAAAGATCAACTTATGTTAAAGGCGAAAATTAGGCAAATAGCCACCTGGACGCTCTAATTACCCTTAGGAAGCCACTAATTGCCTCTGAAAAGGACCTATTCATACCTAGGAACCCGCTAATTGCCCGTTGGAAGCCCCTAGTTAGCGCTAGGAAACCGAAAGATCAACTTACGTTAATGGCGAAAATTACGCAAATACCCACCTGGACCAGCTAATTACCCCTAGGAAGCCACTAATTGCCTCTGCAAACGCCCTATTCACACCTAGGAACCCGCTAATTACACCTAGGAACCCTCTAATTGTTCCTTGGAAGCCCCTAATTAGCCCGAGGAAACCGAAAGATGAACTTATGTTAAAGGCGAAAATTAGGCAAATAGCCACCTAGACCCTCTAATTACCCCTAGGAAGCCACTAATTGCCTCTGAAAACGACCTATTCATACCTAGGAACCCGCTAATTGCCCGTTGGAAGCCCCTAATTAGCCCTAGGAAACCGAAAGATCAACTTACGTTAATGGCGAAAATTACGCAAATACCCACCTGGACCAGCTAATTACCCCTAGGAAGCCACTAATTGCCTCTGCAAACGCCCTATTCACACCTAGGAACCCGCTAATTACACCTAGGAACCCTCTAATTGTTCCTTGGAAGCCCCTAATTAGCCCGAGGAAACCGAAAGATGAACTTATGTTAAAGGCGAAAATTAGTCAAATACCACCTAGACCCTCTAATTACCCCTAGGAAGCCACTGATTGCCTCTGAAAACGACCTATTCATACCTAGGAACCCGCTAATTGCCCGTTGGAAGCCCCTAATTAGCCCTAGGAAACCGAAAGATCAACTTACGCAAATGGCGCAAATTATGCAAATAGCGCAACTTAAGCAAATAGACACCTGGACCAGCTAATTACCCCTAGGAAGCCACTAATTGCCTCTAGAAACGCCCTATTCACACCTAGGAACCCGCTAATTACACCTAGGAACCCTCTAATTGCCCGTTGGAAGCCCCTAATTAGCCCTAGGAAAACGAAAGATCAACTTACGTTAATGGCTAACATTAGGCAAATAGCCATCTGGACCCTCTAATTACCCCTAGGAAGCCACTAATTGCCTCTGAAAACGACCTATTCATACCTAGGAACCCTCTAATTGCCCGTTGGAAGCCCCTACTTAGCCCTAGGAAACCGAAAGATCAACTTAGGCAAATGGCGCTAATTATGCAAATAGCGCAACTTACGCAAATAGCCACCTGGACCCGCTAATTACCCCTAGGAAGCCACTAATTGCCTCTGCAAAAGCCCTATTCATACCTAGGAACCCTCTAATTACACCTAGCAACCCTCTAATTGCCCGTTGGAAGCCCCTAATTAGCCCTAGGAAACCGAAAGATCAACTTACGTTAATGGGGAAAATTAGGCAAATACCCACCTGGACCAGTTAATTACCACTAGGAAGCCACTAATTGCCTCTAGAAACGCCCTATTCACACCTAGGAACCCGCTAATTATACCTAGGAACCCTCTAATTGCCCGTTGGAAGCCCCTAATTATCCCTAGGAAACCGAAAGATCAACTTACCTTAATGGCTAACATTAGGCAAATAGCCATCTGGACCCACTAATTACCCCTAGGAAGCCACTAATTGCCTCTGCGAACGCCCTATTCATAGCTAGGAACCCGCTAATTATACATAGGAACCCTCTAATTGCCCGTTGGAAGCCCCTAATTAGCCCGAGGAAACCGAAAGATCAACTTAGGCAAATGGCGCTAATTATGCAAATAGCGCAACTTACGCAAATAGACACCTGGACCAGCTAATTACCCCTAGGAAGCCACTAATTGCCTCTAGAAAACCCCTATTCACAGCTGGAACCCGCTAATTACAACCAGGAACCCTCTAATTGCCCCTTGGAGGCCCTTAATTAGCCCTGGCAAAACCGAAAGATCAACTTACGCAAATAGCGCAAATTATGCAAATAGCGCAAATTACGCAAATAGCCACCTGGACCCCCTAATTACCCCTAGGAAGCCACTAATTGCCTCTAGAAACGCCCTATTCACACCTAGGAACCCGCTAATTACACCTAGGAACCCTCTAATTGCCCGTTGGAAGCCCCTAATTAGCCCTAGGAAACCGAAAGATCAACTTACGTTAATGGCGACAATTACGCAAATACCCACCTGGACCAGCTAATTACCCCTAGGAAGCCACTAATTGCCTCTGCAAACGCCCTATTCACACCTAGGAACCCGCTAATTACACCTAGGAACGCTCTAATTGTTCCTTGGAAGCCCCTAATTAGCCCGAGGAAACCGAAACATGAACTTATGTTAAAGGCGAAAATTAGTCAAATACCACCTAGACCCTCTAATTACCCCTAGGAAGCCACTAATTGCCTCTGAAAACGACCTATTCAAACCTAGGAACCCGCTAATTGCCCGTTGGAAGCCCCTAATTAGCCCTAGGAAACCGAAAGATCAACTTACGCAAATGGCGCAAATTATGCAAATAGCGCAAATTACGCAAATAGACACCTGGACCAACTAATTACCACTAGGAAGCCAATAATTGCCTCTAGA
Source organism: Apus apus (assembly GCF_020740795.1). NCBI lineage: Eukaryota > Metazoa > Chordata > Aves > Apodiformes > Apodidae > Apus > Apus apus. The sequence goes on along the minus strand of NW_026248848.1, from coordinate 312,968 downwards.
AATGCCCTAGTCACACCTAGGAACCCGCTAATTACACCTAGGAACCCTCTAATTGCCCGTTGGAAGCCCCTAATTAGCCCTAGGAAAACGAAAGATCAACTTACGTTAATGGGGAAAATTAGGCAAATACCCACCTGGACCAGTTAATTACCCCTAGGAAGCCACTAATTGCCTCTAGAAACGCCCTATTCACACCTAGGAACCCGCTAATTACACTTAGGAACCCTCTAATTGCCCGTTGGAAGCCCCTAATTAGCCCGAGGAAACCGAAAGATCAACTTAGGCAAATGGCGCTAATTATGCAAATAGCGCAAATTACGCAAATAGACACCTGGACCAGCTAATTACCTCTAGGAAGCCACTAATTGCCTCTAGAAAGCCCCTATTCACAGCTGGAACCCGCTAATTACAACCAGGAACCCTCTAATTGCCCTTTGGAAGCCCTTAATTAGCCCTGGCAAAACCGAAAGATCAACTTACGCAAATAGCGCAAATTATGCAAATAGCGCAAATTACGCAAATAGCCACCTGGACCCCCTAATTACCCCTAGGAAGCCACTAATTGCCTCTAGAGACGCCCTATTCACACCTAGGAACCCGCTAATTAGACCTAGGAACCCTCTAATTTCCCGTTGGAAGCCCCTACTTAGCCCTAGGAAACCGAAGGATCAACATACGCAAATGGCGCAAATTAGGCAAATAGCGCAACTTACGAAAATAGCTCAAATACCGCAACTCACGCTAATAGCAGCTAGGACCCCCTAATTATGCCTTCGAACGCTTCTAATTGCCTCTAGAAACGCCCTATTCACAGCTGGAACCCTTCTAATTACACCTAGGAACCCTCAAATTGCCCGTTGGAAGCATCTAATTAGCCCTAGGAAACCGAAAGATGAACTTAAGTTAGTGGCGAAAATCACGCAAATACCCACCTGGACCAGCTAATTACGCCTAGGAAGCCACTAATTACCTCTGCAAACGCCCTATTCACACCTAGGAACCCGCTAATTACACCTAGGAACCCTCTGATTGCCCGTTGGAAGCCCCTAATTAGCCCCCGGAAAACGAAAGATCAACTTACGTTAATGGCGACAATTAAGCAAATACCCAGCTGGACCAGCTAATTACCCCTAGGAAGCCACTAATTGCCTCTGCAAACGCCCTATTCACACCTAGGAACCCGCTAATTACACCTAGGAACCCTCTAATTGCCCGTTGGAAGCCCCTAATTAGCCCGAGGAAACCGAAACATGAACTTATGTTAAAGGCGAAAATTAGGCAAATAGCCACCTAGACCCTCTAATTACCCCTAGGAAGCCACTAACTGCCTCTGCAAACGCCCTATTCATACCTAGGAACCCGCTAATTGCCCGTTGGAAGCCCCTACTTAGCCCTAGGAAACCGAAAGATCAACTTAGGCAAATGGCGCTAATTATGCAAATAGCGCAACTTACGCAAATAGACACCTGGACCCGCTAATTACCCCTAGGAAGCCACTAATTGCCTCTGCAAAAGCCCTATTCATACCTAGGAACCCTCTAATTACACATAGCAACCCTCTAATTGCCCGTTGGAAGCCCCTAGTTAGCCCTAGGAAACCGAAAGATCAACTTACGCAAATGGCGCAAATTACGCAAATAGCCACCTGGACCCCCTAATTACCCCTAGGAAGCCACTAATTGCCTCTAGAGACGCCCTATTCACACCTAGGAACCCGCTAATTAGACCTAGGAACCCTCTAATTTCCCGTTGGAAGCCCCTAATTAGCCCTAGGAAACCGAAGGATCAACATACGCAAATGGCGCAAATTAGGCAAATAGCGCAACTTACGAAAATAGCTCAAATATAGCAACTCACACGAATAGCAGCTAGGACACCCTAATTATGCCTTCGAACGCTTCTAATTGCCTCTAGAAACGCCCTATTCACAGCTGGAACCCTTCTAATTACACCTAGGAACCCTCAAATTGCCCGTTGGAAGCCTCTAATTAGCCCTAGGAAACCGAAAGATGAACTTAAGTTAGTGGCGAAAATCACGCAAATACCCACCTGGACCAGCTAATTACGCCTAGGAAGCCACTAATTACCTCTGCAAACGCCGTATTCACACCTAGGAACCCGCTAATTACACCTAGGAACCCTCTAATTGCCCCTTGGAAGCCCCTAATTAGCCCTAGGAAACCGAAAGATCAACTTACGTTAATATCGAAAATTAGGCAAATACCCACCTGGACCCTCTAATTACCCCTAGGAAGCCACTAATTGCCTCTAGAAACGCCCTAGTCACACCTAGGAACCCGCTAATTACACCTCGGAACCCTCTAATTGTTCCTTGGAAGCCCCTAATTAGCCCGAGGAAACCGAAAGATGAACTTATGTTAAAGGCGAAAATTAGGCAAATATCCACCTGGACCCGCTAATTACCCCTAGGAAGCCACTAATTGCCTCTAGAAACGCCCTATTCACACCTAGGAATTCAACAATTACACCTAGGAACCCTCTAATTGCCCGTTGGAAGCCCCTAATTTGCCCTAGGAAAACGAAAGATCAACTTACGCAAATGACGCAAATTATGCAAATGGCGCAACTTACGCAAATAGACAGATGGACCCCCTAATTACGCCTAGGAAGCCACTAATTGTCTCTAGAAATGACCTAGTCACACCTAGGAACCCGCTAATTACACCTAGGAACCCGCTAATTGCCAGTTGGAAGCCCCTAGTTAGCCCTAGGAAACCGAAAGATCAACTTATGCAAATGGCGCAAATTATGCAAATAGCAGACATTAGGCAAATAGCCACCTGGACCCCCCATTTACCCTAGGAAGCCACTAATTGCCTCTGCAAACGCCCTACTCATACCTAGAAACCCGCTAATTACACCTAGGAACCCTCTAATTGCCCGTTGGAAGCCCCTACTTAGCCCTAGGAAACCGAAAGATCAACTTATGTTAATGGCGCAAATTAGACAAATAGCCACCTGGACCCGCTAATTACCACTAGGAAGCCACTAATTGCCTCTAGAAACGCCCTATTCACACCTAGGAACCCGCTAATTACACCTAGGAACCCTCTAATTGCCCATTGGAAGCCCCTAATTAGCCCTAGGAAACCGAAAGATTAACTTACGCAAATGGCGCAAATTATGCAAATAGCGAAACTTACGCAAATAGCGCCAATACCACAACTCACGAGAATAGTAGCTAGGACCCCCTAATTAGGCCTTAGAACTCCTATAATTGCCTCTAGAAAAGCACTATTCACAGCTGGAACCCACCAATTACACCTAGGAACCCTCTCATTGCCCCTTGGAAGCCCCTAATTAGCCCTAGGAAACCAAAAGTTCAACATACGCAAATGGCGAAAATTAGGCAAATAGCCACCTGGACCCGCTAATTACCCCTAGGAAGCCACTAATTGCCTCTAGAAACGCCCTATTCACACCTAGGAACCCGCTAATTACACCTAGGAACCCTCTAATTGCCCGTTGGAAGCCCCTAATTAGCCCTAGGAAACCGAAAGATCAACTTACGCAAATAGCGCAAAATAAGCAAATAGCGCACCTTACGAAAATAGACACCTGGACCCCCTAATTACCACTATGGAAGCCACTAACTGCCTCTGCAAACGCCTTATTTACACCTAGGAACCTGCTAATTACACCTAGGAACCCTCTAATTGCCCGTTGGAAGCCCCTACTTAGCCCTAGGAAACCGAAAAAAAAAATTACGCAAATGCCGCAAATTACGCAAATAGCGCACATTAGGCAAATAGCCACTTGGACCCGCTAATTACCCCTAGGAAGCAACTAATTGCCTCTAGAAACCCCCTATTCACAGCTGGAACCCGCTAATTACACGTAGGAACGCTCTAATTGTCCGTTGGAAGCCCCTAATTAGCCCTAGGAAACCGAAAGATCAACTTACGCAAAAGGGGCAAATTAGGCAAATAGCCACCTGGACCCGCTAATTACCCCTAGGAAGCCACTAATTGCCTCTAGAAACGCTCTATTCACACCTATGAACCCGCTAATTACACCTAGGAATCCTCTAATTGCCCCTTTAAAGCCCCTAATTAGCCCTAGGAAACCGAAAGATCAACTTATGTTAAAAGCGAAAATTAGGCAAATAGCCACTTAGACCCCCTAATTACCCCTAGGAAGCCACTAATTGCCTCTGCAAACGCCCTATTCATACCTAGGAAGCCGCTAATTACACCTAGGAACCCTCTAATTGCCCCTTGGAAGCCCCTAATTATCCCTAGGAAACCGAAAGATCAACTTACGCAAATGGCACAAATTATGCAAATATCGCAACTTACGCAAATAGACACCTGGACATGCTAATTACCACTAGGAAGCCACTAACTGCCTCTGCAAACGCCTTATTCACACCTAGGAACCCGCTAAGTACACCTAGGAACCCTCTAATTGCCCCTTGGAAGCCCCTAATTAGCCCTAGGAAACCGAAAGATCAACTTTCGCAAATGGCAGAAATTATGCAAATAGCGCACATTAGGCAAATATACACCTGGACCCGCTAATTACCCCTAGGAAGCCACTAATTGCCTCTAGAAACGCCCTAGTCACACCTAGGAACCGCTAACTACACCTAGGAACCCTCTAAATGCCCCTTGGAAGCCCCTAATTAGCCCTAGCAAAACCGAAAGATCAACTTATGTTAATGGCGAAAATTAGGCAAATAGCCACCTGGACCTGCTAATTAACCCTAGGAAGCCACTAATTGCCTCTAGAAACGCCCTATTGACACCTAGGAACCTGCTAATTACACCTAGGAACCCTCTAATTGCCCGTTGGAAGCCCCTAGTTAGTCCTAGGAAACCGAAAGATCAACTTAGGAAAATGGTGCTAATTATGCAAATAGCGCAACTTAGGCAAATAGCCACCTGTATCCGCTAATTACTCCCAGGAAGCCACTAATTGCCTCTAGAAACGCCCTATTCACAACTGGAACCCCCAAATTACGCCTAGGAAGCCTCTAATTGCCCGTTGGAAGCCCCTAATTAGCCCTAGGAAACCGAAAGATCAACTTAAGTTAATGGCGAAAATTAGGCAAATAGCCACCTGGACCCTCTAATTACCCCTAGGAAGCCACTAATTGCCTCTGCAAACGCCTTATTCACACCTCGGAACCCGCTAATTACACCTAGGAACCCTCTAATTGCCCGTTGGAAGCCCTTAGTTAGCCCTAGGAAACCGAAAGATCAACTTAGGCAAATGGTGCTAATTATGCAAATAGCGCAACTTACGGAAATAGCCACCTGGACCCCCTAATTACCCCTAGGAAGCCACTAATTGCCTCTGAAAACGCCCTATTCACACCTAGGAACCCGCTAATTACACCTAGGAACCCTCTAATTGCCCGTTGGAAGCCACTAATTAGCCCTAGAAAACCGAAAGATCAACTTAGGCAAATGGCGCAAATTATGCATATAGCGCAAATTAGGCAAATAGCCACCTGGACCCGCTAATTACTCCCAGGAAGCCACTAATTGCCTCTGCAAACGCCCTAGTCACACCGAAGAACCCGCTAATTACACCTAGGAACACTCTAATTGCCCGTTGGAAGCCCCTAATTAGCCCTAGGAAACCGAAAGTTCAACTTACGTTAATGGCGAAAATTACGCAAATAGCCACATGGATCCGCTAATTACCCGTAGGAAGCCACTAATTGCCTCTGCAAACGCCCTATTAACACCTAGGAACGGGCTAATTACACCGAGAAACCCTCTAATTGCCCGTTGGAAGCCCCTACTTAGCCCTAGGAAACCGAAAGATCAACTTAGGCAAATGGCGCAAATTATGCAAATAGCGCAACTTACGCAAACAGCCACCTGGACCCCCTAATTACCACTAGGAAGCCACTAATTGCCTCTAGAAACGCTCTAATCACACCTAGAAACCCGCTAATTACACCTAGGAACCCTCTAATTGCCCGTTGGAAGGCGCTAGTTAGCCCTAGAAAACCGAAAGATCAACTTACGCAAATGGCGCAAATTAGGCAAATAGCCACCTGGACCCGCTAATTACCCCTAGGAAGCCACTAACTGCCTCTGCAAACGCCCTATTCAAACCTATGAACCCACTAATTACACCTAGGAACCCTCTAACTGCCCGTTGGAAGCCCCTAATTAGCCCGAGGAAACCGAAAGTTCAACTTACGTTAATGGCGAAAATTACGCAAATAGCCATCTGGATCCGCTAATTACCCGTAGGAAGCCACTAATTGCCTCTGCAAACGCCCTATTAACACCTAGGAACGGGCTAATTACACCGAGAAACCCTCTAATTGCCCGTTGGAAGCCCCTACTTAGCCCTAGGAAACCGAAAGATCAACTTAGGCAAATGGTGCTAATTATGCAAATAGCGCACATTAGGCAAATAGACACCTGGACCCGCTAATTTCCCCTAGGAAGCCACTAACTGCCTCTGCAAACGCCCTATTCAAACCTAGGAACCCGCTAATTACACCTAGGAACCCTCTAATTGCCCGTTGGAAGCCCCTAATTAGCCCTAGGAAACCGAAAGATCAACTTACGTTAATGGCGAAAATTACGCAAATACCCACCTGGACCAGCTAATTACCCCTAGGAAGCCACTAATTGCCTCTGAAAACGCCCTATTCACACCTAGGAACCCGCTAATTACACCTAGGAACCCTCTAATTGCCCGTTGGAAGCCCCTACTTAGCCCTAGGAAACCGAAAGTTCAACTTACGCAATGTTGCAGAATGGCTTAAGCAGCAGGGCCATGGGCCCCTGCTATCTCCTCGAGAGGCCTTGAGAGTGTGGCACAAACAGCAGCTGTACAAGCAATCTCTTTTTTTAGCCTAACACAAGTATAAACAATCTCTGTTAGCTTAAACTAACTCAAGGACAAGGTAGAGAAGTAGAATGATAGAAAACAAGGAAGAACCCTGGAACTCAGATGTGTGTTATTATCCAGTAAAATCACTGCAAGTAGTTGCTGTCCAGTGAAAGCACTACAAGTAGTTACTATCCAATGAACTCACTATGCGTGGTTACTATCCAATGAATTCACTATGCGTGGTTACTATCCAATGAATTCACTACATGTAGGTTTGGAAAAGGGTATAAAAGTAACACTGTGTATTCAATAAATCGAAGCTTGCTTTATCAATCACATTGATTCTGGACTGCTTGCTTCCCTCGCCGCCGGCAAGTGGCGCCCGAACAGGGACCCCCATTCCTTCTTATCACCGAAGTCGGCGGGAGCCCCGGGGAAGCACCGGTGGCAGCGACCGGGGAGCAGAAGACTGGCCACGGAATGCAGGCATTTGACAGGCTGGTCCGTGCTTGAACTGACCTGACAACAGAGGTTCGCCGTCCGGACTGTTGGGCTACTCATGACGATTGATGAAGAGAGCGCTCTAAGATAAGGTAAAAGGCTGCACTAAATTATTAAGGGTCAGGGATATATAGGTATACTGGCCGAAAATGGAAAGCGAGATAGCCCTTGATTTATTACTATGCTTTTTAGAAAAGCGGGCAGTAAAGGGTATTGACCTTAAAAAGGAGTTAACGGGCCTGGTAGCTTTTGGGAAAGATCACGGCTGTTTCAAGGATCCAGGTGCGTTGTTTCAGGTTGAGGCGTGGCGAGAGTGCGGTGATTTGCTATGGAATAAGGTAATAGACGGTGATAAGCGTGCAAAAAAGTTACTGAAGCCGTGGCGGGCAGTGATAAGTTGTCTTAAACGGTATCAGACAGAAGAGAAAATAGCAGCAGTTGCTTCCAATTACTTGAGAGGAGTAGGTACGGAGAAAGAGGCAGGCAAGCTTCAGTTAGGGGTTGATTACGTGCCCACTCCCCCCACAGGGTGCCCGGTATCGGTGAAGCCTTTGATTGCTAGTGCTTCTGGGGGAGGGGGGCCATCGGCTCCGCGGTTAGAAGAACGTAATGGAGAAGGCAGTTTGCCAGGGAATGCCGAGGAGGAGTTGAAACGAGAGACTGCAGAAGCTCATAAGAACGAGCTAATAGTGAAAAGTGATGGTAATCGGGAAGAGAAGCTCAGTAAAAGTTCCGCGGGAGTGTTGCCTTTAAACTGGCAGGAGATCTCGCGAACAGCTATTGAGAAGGGTGATCATGACTTGTTAAGTGTTATGCAGGAATCTTGTGCCTTTCCGGTGTTCTTTGAAGTTACAGATCAAGGGGCAAGAGGAGAGTATAGTCCTCTTGATTGGAAGCTGTTGTCACAGTTACGTGCTACGGTAAATGAATCTGGGTTACACAGTGAACCTACCAGACAAATGTTGAATTATATTTGGGGCAGTGGAATTCTTTGCCCAGAAGATGTTAAGACACTTGTGAGAATGATTATGACGCAGTCGCAATTACTGTTGTGGCAGGCGCATTGGCATAGACTTTGTGGCAGGGCAGTTAACACCCCCCGCGATCAGCAGGACCCATTGCATGGTGTCACGGTGGAACATTTGATGGGTGTAGGTCCTTTTGCTACTGTAGATATGCAGGTACAGCTAGGTCCGGCAGTACTACGGGAATCAATGCGGTTAGCCCGCATAGCTATATCACTGGTTAAGACAGCACCACCCACCCCGTCCTATATGTCTATTAAACAGGGCAGGGAAGAGTCGTTTGCTAGCTTTGTGGACAGAGTTACCGATGCAATTGATCGTTCAGATGCGCAGGAGTGGATGAAGGGAGCATTATTACGGCAGTGTATTATGGAGAACTGTAATGCCGCTACTAGGGCTATTATTGTGACGCTGCCTGGGGATGCTTCCGTAGAGGAAATGTTAGAGCGGATGAGTAAGGTGCCGGTCGGACCGCAGGCAATGTTGGTAGACGCAGTGAAAGAATTAGGGAACAATTTCGTGCAAGCCCAGAGCCAAGTCTTAGCAGCCCTTGCGCCTCTTCCGAAAAATCGGTCTTCAGGCAGAGCGCCAGGAACTGCAGCGCGCGGACACCCACAGCAGTTCATCTAGCAGCGGCTCCATCTTGCGACGACAACTGCGAACTACCGACGAATTACAGCCTACAACATCCAGAAGCCTCGGCTTGGACTTGGCAACCGCAATAGATGTGACCCTCATTGATAACAAACCTCAAAAGATTCCTACTGGAGTTAAAGGACCGGTGATGATTAAGGGACAGACACATGGGGCACTATTGTTAGTACGTTCGTCCAGTGGATTAAAAGGACTATTTGTACTTCCTGGTGCCACGGTGCCTCCACCTCCCCCACCTCCAGGCCTTCCATCAGCAGTTGATCATGAAGGCAATGCACGGGCAGATCAGTTAGTGTCAGTGATGGTGCCCACTAATGAATTGACCAAGGCTCGAGAGGCCCATGCGACATTTCATCAAAATGCTCGAGGTCTACACAAGCAGTTCAACATCACGATGGAAGGAGCAAGAGGAATCATGAAGGCGTGTCCTACCTGCAGCCATCATGCTCCAGGTCTCGGCGTTGGGGTGAACCCTCGGGGCCTAGGCCCGGATGGACTATGGCAGATGGATGTCACGGACTTGACATGCATTTGTCACGCCTTTGAGTTTGGACGACTGAAATATGTCCATATTACCATCTGGACAATCAGCTTTTTGTTTCTCTCTTGCATCAGCTGCTGACCCATTTCGAACATGCTTAATAGGGATGCCCTCTTATGACTGGAGTCAGTTTAAAGAATACAGTAACAGTCCATTTGGCTCCTACCTACACATCCATATTTGGAGGAATTTCTCCTTGGCTGGTATCGATCATTAAAGAGGGATTGCGTTGGGTCACTATGCTATTGCCTATTGTGCTTGTAATCAAGATAGCTTACCATTGTATTATGGAAACTGTAACAAGATTGTCTGATAAGATATTGCTTGTACAAAAAGAAAAAGGGGGAATTTGTTGCAGAATGGCTTGAGCAGCAGGGCCATGGGCCCCTGCTATCTCCTCGAGAGGCCTTGAGAGTGTGGCACAAACAGCAGCTGTACAAGCAATCTCTTTTTTTAGCCTAACACAAGTATAAACAATCTCTGTTAGCTTAAACTAACTCAAGGACAAGGTAGAGAAGTAGAATGATAGAAAACAAGGAAGAACCCTGGAACTCAGATGTGTGTTATTATCCAGTAAAATCACTGCAAGTAGTTGCTGTCCAGTGAAAGCACTACAAGTAGTTACTATCCAATGAACTCACTATGCGTGGTTACTATCCAATGAATTCACTATGCGTGGTTACTATCCAATGAATTCACTACATGTAGGTTTGGAAAAGGGTATAAAAGTAACACTGTGTATTCAATAAATCGAAGCTTGCTTTATCAATCACATTGATTCTGGACTGCTTGCTTCCCTCGCCGCCGGCAACGCAAATGGCGCCAATTAGGCAAATAGCCAGCTGGACCCGCTAATTACCCCTAGGAAGCCAATAACTGCCTCTGCAAACGCCCTATTCAAAACTAGAAACCCGCTAATTACACCTAGGAACCCTCTAACTGCCCGTAGGAAGCCCCTACTTAGCCCTAGGAAACCGAAAAATCAACTTATGTTAATGGCGAAAATTAGGCAAATACCCACCTGGACCAGCTAATTACCCCTAGGAAGCCACTAATTGCCTCTAGAAACGCTGTATTCACACCTAGGAACCCGCTAATTACACCTAGGAACCCTCTAATTACCCGTTGGAAGCCCCTAATTAGCCCTAGGAAACCGAAAGTTCAACTTACGCAAATGGCGCCAATTAGGCAAATAGCCACCTAGACCCGCTAATTACCTTTAGGAAGCCACTAACTGCCTCTGCAAACGCCCTATTCAAACCTAGGAACCCGCTAATTACACCTAGGAACCCTCTAACTGCCCGTTGGAAGCCCCTACTTAGCCCTAGGAAACCGAAAGATCAACTTACGTTAATGGCGAAAATTACGCAAATAACCACCTGGATCCGCTAATTACCCGTAGGAAGTCACTAATTGCCTCTAGAAACGCCCTATTATCACCTAGGAACCCGCTAATTACACCGACGAACCCTCTAATTGCCCATTGGAAGCCCCTACTTAGCCCTAGGAAACCGAAAGATCAACTTAGGCAAATGGCGCTAATTATGCAAATAGCACAACTTACGCAAATAGACACCTGGACCAGCTAATTACCACTAGGAAGCCACTAACTGCCTCTGCAAATGCCTTATTCACACCTAGGAACCCGCTAATTACACCTAGGAACCCTCTAACTGCCCGTTGGAAGCCCCTAATTAGCCCTAGGAAACCGAAAGTTCAAGTTACGCAAATGGCGCCAATTAGGCAAATAGCCACCTGGAGCCGCTAATTACCCCTAGGAAGCCACTAACTGCCTCTGCAAACGCCCTATTCAAACCTAGGAACCCGCTAATTACACCTAGGAACCCTCTAACTGCCCGAAGGAAGCCCCTACTTAGCCCTAGGAAACCGAAAGATCAACTTACGTTAATGGCGAAAATTAAGCAAATACCCACCTGGACCAGCTAATTACCCCTGGGAAGCCACTAATGGCCTCTGCAAACGCCCTATTAACACCTAGGACCCCGCTAATTACACCTAGGAACCCTCTAATTGCCCCTTGGAAGCCCCTAATTAGCCCTAGGAAACCGAAATATCAACTTACGCAAATGACGTAAATTATGCAAATAGCGCAACTTACGCAAATAACCACCTGGACCAGCTAATTACCACTAGGAAGCCACTAATTACCTCTGCAAACGCCCTATTCATACCTAGGAACCCGCTAATTGCCCGTTGGAAGCCCCTAATTAGCCCTAGGAAACCGAAAGATCAACTTACGCAAATGGCGCAAATTATGCAAATAGCGCAACTTACGCAAATAGACACCTGGACCCGCTAATTACCCCTAGGAAGCCACTAATTGCCTCTGCAAACGCCCTGTTCACACCTAGGAACCCGCTAATTACACCTAGGAACCCTCTAATTGCCCTTTGGAAGCCCCTAATTAGCCCTAGGAAACCGAAAGATCAACTTAGGCAAATGGCGCAAATTATGCAAATAGCGCAACTTATGCAAATAGACACCTGGACCCGCTAATTACTCCCAGGAAGCCACTAATTGCCTCTAGAAACGCCCTATTCACAACTGGAACCCCCTAATTACACCTAGGAACCCTCTAATTGCCCTTTGGAAGCCCCTAATTAGCCCTAGGAAACCGAAAGATCAACTTACGCAAATGGCGCAAATTATGCATATAGCGCAAATTAGGCAAATAGCCACCTGGACCCGCTAATTACTCCCAGGAAGCCACTAATTGCCTCTAGAAACGCCCTATTCACAACTGGAACCCCTTAATTACACCTAGGAACCCTCTAATTGCCCGTTGGAAGCCCCTAATTAGCCCTAGGAAACCGAAAGATCAACTTAAGTTAATGGCGAAAATTAGGCAAATAGCCACCTGGACTCTCTAATTACCCCTAGGAAGCCACTAATTGCCTCTGCAAACGCCCTAGTCACACCTAGGAACCCGCTAATTACACCTAGGAACCCTCTAATTGCCCCTTGGAAGCCCCTAATTAGCCCTAGCAAAACCGAAAGATCAACTTATGTTAATGGCGAAAATTAGGCAAATATCCACCTGGACCTGCTAATTAACCCTAGGAAGCCACTAATTGCCTCTAGAAACGCCCTAGTCACAACTGGAACCCCCTAATTACACCTAGGAACCCTCTAATTGCCCCTTGGAAGCCCCTAATTAGCCCTAGGAAACGGAAAGATTAACTTACGTTAATGGCGAAAATTAGGCAAATAGCCACCTGGACCCACTAATTACCCGTCGGAAGCAACTAATTTCCACTAGAAACGCCCTAGTCACACCTAGGAACCCGCTAATTACACCGAGAAACCCTCTAATTGCCCGTTGGAAGCCCCTAGTTAGCCCTAGGAAACCGAAAGTTCAACTTAGGCAAATGTCGCTAATTATGCAAATAGCGCAACTTACGCAAATAGACACCTGGACCCGCTAATTACCCCTAGAAAGCCACTAATTGCCTCTGCAAACGCCCTATTCATACCTAGGAACCCGCTAATTACACCTAGGAACCCACTAATTGCCAGTTGGAAGCCCCTAATTAGCCCTAGGAAACGGAAAGATTAACTTACGTTAATGGCGAAAATTAGGCAAATAGCCACCTGGACCCACTAATTACCCCTCGGAAGCAACTAATTTCCACTAGAAACGCCCTAGTCACACCTAGGAACCCGCTAATTACACCGAGAAACCCTCTAATTGCCCGTTGGAAGCCCCTACTTAGCCCTAGGAAACCGAAAGTTCAACTTAGGCAAATGGCGTTAATTATGCAAATAGCGCAACTTACGCAAATAGACACCTGGACCCGCTAATTACCCCTAGGAAGCCACTAATTGCCTCTGCAAACGCCCTATTCACACCTAGGAACCCGCTAATTACAACCAGGAACGCTCTAATTGCCCCTTGGAAGCCCCTAATAAGCCCTAGCAAAACCGAAAGATCAACTTACGCAAATAGCGAAAATTATGCAAATAGCGCAACTTACGCAAATAGACACCTGGACTCGCTAATTACCCCTAGGAAGCCACTAATTGCCACTAGAAACGCCCTAGTCACACCTAGGAATCCGCTAATTGCCCGTTGGAAGCCCCTAATTAGCCCTAGGAAACCTAAAGATCAACTTATTTTAATAGCGAAAATTAGGCAAATACCCACCTGGACCCTCTAATTACCGCTAGGAAGCCACTAATTGCCTCTAGAAACGCCCTATTCACAACTAGGCACCCGCTAATTACAGCTAGGAACCCTCTAATTGCACGTTGGAAGCCCCTAATTAGCCCTAGGAAACCGAAAGATCAACTTACGCAAATAGCGCAAATTAGGCAAATAGCGCAAATTACGCAAATAGACACTGGTACCCCATAAGTACCCCTAGGAAGCCACTAATTGCCTCTGCAAACGCCCTAGTCACACCTAGGAACCCGCTAATTACACCTAGGAACCCTCTAATTGCCCGTTGGAAGCCACTAATTAGCCCTAGATAACCGAAAGATCAACTTACGCAAATGGCGCAAATTATGCAAATACCGCACATTAGGCAAATAGCCACCTGGACCAGCTAATTACCACTAGGAAGCCACTAATTGCCTCTGCAAATGCCCTAGTCACACCTAGGAACCAGCTAATTACACCTAGGAACCATCTAACTGCCCGTTGGAAGCCGCTAATTAGCCCTAGGAAACCGAAAGATCTACTTTCGCAAATGGCACAAATTATGCAAATAGCGCACATTAGGCAAATATACACCTGGACCCGCTAATTACCCCTAGGAAGACACTAATTGCCTCTAGAAACGCCCTAGTCACACCTAGGAACCCGCTAACTACACCTAGGAACCCTCTAATTGCCCCTTGGAAGCCCCTAATTAGCCCTAGCAAAACCGAAAGATCAACTTATGTTAATGGCGAAAATTAGGCAAATAGCCACCTGGACCCGCTAATTACCCCTAGGAAGCCACTAATTGCCTCTAGAAACGCCCTAGTCACAACTGGAACCCCCTAATTACACCTAGGAACCCTCTAATTGCCCGTTGGAAGCCCCTAGTTAGCCCTAGGAAACCGAAAGATCAACTTATGCAAATGGCGCAAATTATGCAAATAGCGCACATTAGGCAAATAGCCACTGGACCCGCTAATTACCCCTAGGAAGCCACTAATTGCCTCTAGAAACGCCCTATTCAGAGCTGGAACCAGCTAATTACACATAGGAACCCCCTAATTGCCCGTTGGAAGTTCCTAATTAGCCCTAGGAAACCGAAAGATCAACTTACGCAAATGGCGCAAATTATGCAAATAGCGCAACTTACTCTAATAGACACCTGGACCAGCTAATTACCACTAGGAAGCCACTAATTGCCTCTAGAAACGCCCTATTCACAAATGGAACCCCCTAATTACACCTAGAAACCCTCTAATTGCCCGTTGGAAGCCCCTAATTAGCCCTAGGAAACCGAAAGATCAACTTACGTTAATGGCAAAAATTACGCAAATACCCACCTGGACCAGCTAATTACCCCTAGGAAGCCACTAATTGCCTCTAGAAACGCCCAAGTCACACATATGAACCCGCTAATTACACCTAGGAACCCTCTAATTGCCCGTTGGAAGCCCCTAATTAGCCCTAGGAAACCGAAAGATCAACTTAGGCAAATGGCGCTAATTATGCAAATAGCGCAACTTACGCAAATAGACACCTGGACCCGCTAATTACCCCTAGGAAGCCACTAACTGCCTCTGCAAACGCCCTATTCATACCTAGGAACCCGCTAATTACACCTAGGAACCCACTAATTGCCAGTTGGAAGCCCCTAATTAGCCCTAGGAAACGGAAAGATCAACTTACGTTAATGGCGAAAATTAGGCAAATAGCCACCTGGACCCTCAAATTACCCCTAGGAAGCCACTAATTGCCTCTGCAAACGCCCTATTCATACCTAGGAACCCGCTAATTACACCTAGGAACCCACTAATTGCTTGTTGGAAGCCCCTAATTAGCCCTAGGAAACCAAATGATCAACTTACGTTAATGGCGTAAATTACGCAAATAGCCACCTGGACCCGCTAATTACCCATAGGAAGCCACTAATTGCGTCTAGAAACGCCGTATTCACACCTAGGAACCCGCTAATTACACCTAGAAACCCTCTAATTGCCCGTTGGAAGCCCCTACTTAGCCCTAGGAAACCGAAAGATCAACTTACGCAAATGGCGCAAATTAGGCAAATAGCGCAACTTACGCAAATAGCCACCTGGACCCCCTATTTACCCCTAGGAAGCCACTAATTGCCTCTAGAAACCCCCTAATCACAGCTGGAACCCGCTAATTACACCTAGGAACCCTCTAATTGCCCGTTGGAAGCCCCTAATTAGCCCTAGGAAACCGAAAGATCAACTTAGGCAAATGGCGCTAATTATGCAAATAGCGCAACTTACGCAAATACCCACCTGGACGAGCTAATTACCTTTAGGAAGCCACTAATTGCCTCTAGAAACGTCCTAGTCACACCTAGGAACCCGCTAATTGCCCGTTGGAAGCCCCTAATTAGCCCTAGGAAACCGAAAGGTCAACTTACGCAAGTGGCACAAATTATGCAAATAGCGCACATTAGGCAAATAGCCACCTGGACCCACTAATTACCCCTAGGAAGCCACTAATTGCCTCTGCAAACGCCCTAGTCACACCTAGGAACCAGCTAATTACACCTAGGAACCCTCTAACTACCCGTTGGAAGCCCCTAATTAGCCCTAGCAAAACCGAAAGATCAACTTATGTTAATGGCGAAAATTAGGCAAATAGCCACCTGGACCTGCTAATTAACCCTAGGAAGCCACTAATTGCCTCTAGAAACGCCCTATTGACACCTAGGAACCTGCTAATTACACCTAGGAACCCTCTAATTGCCCGTTGGAAGCCCCTAGTTAGCCCTAGGAAACCGAAAGATCAACTTAGGCAAATGGTGCTAATTATGCAAATAGCGCAACTTAGGCAAATAGCCACCTGGACCCGCTAATTACTCCCAGGAAGACACTAATTGCCTCTAGAAAAGCCCTATTCACAACTGGAACCCCCTAATTACACCTAGGAACCCTCTAATTGCCCGTTGGAAGCCCCTAATTAGCCCTAGGAAACCAAAGATCAACTTACGCAAATGGCGCAAATTATGCAAATAGCGCAACTTACGGAAATAGCCACCTGGACCCACTAATTAACCCTAGGAAGCCACTAATAGCCTCTGCAAAAGCCCTATTCACACCTAGGAACCCGCTAAGTACACCTAGGAACCCTCTAATTGCCCGTTGGAAGCCACTAATTAGCCCTAGGAAACCGAAAGATCAACTTACGCAAATGGCGCAAATTATGCATATAGCGCAAATTAGGCAAATAGCCACCTGGACCCGCTAATTACTCCCAGGAAGCCACTAATTGCCTCTAGAAACGCCCTATTCACAACTGGAACCCCCTAATTACACCTAGGAACCCTCTAATTGCCCGTTGGAAGCCCCTAATTAGCCCTAGGAAACCGAAAGATCAACTTAAGTTAATGGCGAAAATTAGGCAAATAGCCACCTGGACTCTCTAATTACCCCTAGGAAGCCACTAATTGCCTCTGCAAACGCCCTAGTCACACCTAGGAACCCGCTAATTACACCTAGGAACCCTCTAATTGCCCCTTGGAAGCCCCTAATTAGCCCTAGCAAAACCGAAAGATCAACTTATGTTAATGGCGAAAATTAGGCAAATAGCCACCTGGACCTGCTAATTAACCCTAGGAAGCCACTAATTGCCTCTAGAAACGCCCTAGTCACAACTGGAACCCCCTAATTACACCTAGGAACCCTCTAATTGCCCGTTGGAAGCCCCTAATTAGCCCTAGGAAACCGAAAGATCAACTTAAGTTAATGGCGAAAATTAGGCAAATAGCCACCTGGACCCGCTAATTACCCCTAGGAAGCCACTAATTGCCTCTGCAAACGCCCTAGTCACACCTAGGAACCCGCTAATTACACCTAGGAACCCTCTAATTGCCCCTTGGAAGCCCCTAATTAGCCCTAGCAAAACCGAAAGATCAACTTATGTTAATGGCGAAAATTAGGCAAATAGCCACCTGGACCTGCTAATTAACCCTAGGAAGCCACTAATTGCCTCTAGAAACGCCCTAGTCACAACTGGAACCCCCTAATTACATCTAGGAACCCTCTAATTGCCCGTTGGAAGCCCCTAATTAGCCCTAGGAAACCGAAAGATCAACTTACGTAATGGCAAAAATTACGCAAATACCCACCTGGACCAGCTAATTACCCCTAGGAAGCCACTAATTGCCTCTAGAAACGCCCAAGTCACACATAGGAACCTGCTAATTACACCTAGGAACCCTCTAATTGCCCGTTGGAAGCCCCTAATTAGCCCTAGGAAACCGAAAGATCATTTTACGCAAATGGCGCAAATTATGCAAATAGCGCACATTAGGCAAATACCCACCTAGAGCCACTAATTACCCCTAGGAAGCCAGTAATTGCCTCTAGAAACCCCCTATTAACAGCTCGAACCCGCTAATTACAACCAGGAACCCTCTAATTGCCCCTTGGAAGCCCCTAATTAGCCCTAGGAAACCGAAAGATCAACTTACGCAAATGGCGCAAATTATGCAAATAGCGCAACTTACGCAAATAGACACCTGGACCCCCTAATTACCCCTAGGAAGCCACTAATTGCCTCTAGAAAAGCCCTAGTTACACCTAGAAACCCGCTAATTACACCTAGGAACCCTCTAACTGCCCGTTGGAAGCCCCTAATTAGCCCTAGGAAACCGAAAGATCAACTTACGCAAATAGCTTAAGTTATGCAAATAGCGCAAATACAGCAGCTCAGGAGAATAACAGCTAGGACCCCCTAATTATGCCTTCGAACCCCTCTAATTGCCTCTAGAAACGCCGTATTCACAGCTGTAACCCCCTAATTACACCTAGGAACCCTCTAATTGATCCTTGGAAGCCCCTAATTAGCCCTTGGAAAACCAAAAGATCAACGTACGTTAATGGCGAAAATTACGCAAATAGCCACCTGGATCAGCTAATTACCACTAGGAAGCCACTAATTTCCTCTAGAAACGCCCTAATCACAGCTGGAACCCTATAATTACACCGAGGAACACTGTAATTGCCCGTTCGAAGCCCCTAATTAGCCCTAGAAAACCGAAAAAAAAAATTACGCAAATTACGCAAACAGCGCAAATACCGCAACTCGAGGGAATAGCCGCTAGGACCCCTTAATTATCCCTTCGAACCCCTCTAATTGCCTCTCGAAATGCGCCATTGACAGCTGTAACCCCCTAATTACACCTAGGAACCCTCTAATTGCCCGTTGGAAGCCCCTAAATAGAACTAGGAATCCGGAAAAAAAAATAACGCAAATGCCGCAAATTACGCAAAAAGGGCAACTTACGCAAATAGCGCAAATACCGCAACTCGAGGGAATAGCCTCTAGGACCCTCTAATTGTCCCTTCGAACCCCTCTAATTGCCTCTAGAAACGCCTACCCACAGCTGGAAGGCTTTAATTACACCTGGGAACCCTCTAATTGCCTGTTGGAAGGCCCTAATTAGCCCTAGGAAAACGAAAGATCAACTTACGCTAATAGCGCAACTTACGCAAATAGCGCAAATACCGTAACTGGAGGGAATAACCGCTAGGACCCCCTAATTATCCCTTCGAACCCCTCTAATTGCCTCTCGAAACGCGCCATTCACACCTAGGAATTCAACAATTACACCTAGGAACCCTCTAATTGCCCGTTGGAAGCCCCTAATTAGCCCAACGAAAACGAAAAAAAAAATTACGCAAATGCCGGAAATTACGCAAATAGCGCAAATACCGCAACTCGAGGGAGTAGCCGCTAGGACTCCCTAAGTATCCCTTCGAACCCCTCTAACTGCCTCTAGAAACGCCTACTCACAGCTGGAAGCCCGTAATTACACCTAGGGACCCTCTAATTGCCCGTTGGAAGCCCCTACTTAGCCCTAGGAAACCGAAAGATCAACTTACGTTAATGGCGCTAATTATGCAAATAGCGCACATTAGACAAATAGCCACCTGGACCCCCTAATTACCCCTAGGAAGCCACTAATTGCCTCTGCAAACGCCCTATTCATACCTAGGAACCCGCTAATTACACCTAGGAACCCTCTAATTGCCCGTTGGAAGCCCCTAATTAGCCCTAGGAAACCGAAAGATCAACTTAAATTAATGGCGAAAATTACACAAATACCCACCTGGACCAGCTAATTACCCCTAGGAAGCCACTAATTGCCTCTGCAAATGATCTATTCACACCTAGGAAACCTCTAATTGCCCGTTGGAAGCCCCTAATTAGCCCTAGGAAACCGAAAGATCAACTTACTCAAATGGCGCAAATTAGGCAAATAGCGCAACTTACGAAAATAGCTCAAATACCGCAACTCACACAAATAGCAGCTAGGACCCCCTAATTATGCCTTTGAACCCTTCTAATTGCCTCTAGAAACGCCCTATTCACAGCTGGAACCCGCTAATTACACCTCGGAACCCTCTAATTGCCCGTTGGAAGCCCCTACTTAGCCCTAGGAAACCGAGAGATCAACTTATGTTAATGGGGCAAATTAGGCAAATACCCACCTGGCCCAGCTAATTACCCCTAGGAAACCACTAATTGCCTCTGCAAACACCCTATTCACACCTAGGAACCCGGTAATTACACCTAGGAACCCTCTAACTGCCCGTTGGAAGCCCCTAATTAGCCCTAGGAAACCAAAAGATCAACTTACGTTAATGGAGAAAATTAGGCAAATAAACACTTGGACCCGCTAATTACCCCTAGGAAGCCACTAATTGCGCCTAGAAACTCCCTATTAACACATAGGAACACGCTAATTACACATAGGAACCCTCTAATTGCCCGTTGGAAGCCCCTAATTAGCCCTAGGAAACCAAAAGATCAACTTACGCAAATGACGCAAATTATGCAAATAGCGCACATTAGGCAAATAGCCACCTAGACCCCCTAATTACCCCTAGGAAGCCACTAATTGCCTCTAGAAATGCACTAGTCACACCTAGGAACCCGCTAATTACACCTAGGAACCCTCTAATTGCCCGTTGGAAGCCCCTAATTAGCCCTAGGAAACCGAAAGATCAACTTAAATTAATGGCGAAAATTACGCAAATACCCACCTGGACCAGCTAATTACCCCTAGGAAGCCACTAATTGCCTCTGCAAAGGCCTTATTCACACCTAGGAACCCGCTAATTGCCCGTTGGAAGCCCCTAATTAGCCCTAGGAAACCGAAAGATCAACTTACGTTAATGGCGAAAATTAGGCAAATAGCCACCTGGACCAGCTAATTACCCCTAGGAAGCCACTAATTGCCTCTAGAAATGCCCTAGTCACACCTAGGAACCCGCTAATTACACCTAGGAACCCGCTAATTACCCGTTGGAAGCCCCTAATTTGCCCTAGGAAACCGAAAGATCATCTTACGCAAATAGCGCAAAATATGCAAATAGCGCAACTTACGCAAATAGACACCTGGACCAGCTAATTACCCCTAGGAAGCCACTAATTGCCTCTGCAAACGCCCTATTCACACCTAGGAACCCGCTAATTACACCTAGGAACCCCCTAATTGCCCGTTGGAAGCCCCTACTTAGCCCTAGGAAACCGAAAGATGAACTTACGTTAGTGGCGAAAATCATGCAAATACCCACCTGGACCAGCTAATTACCGCTAGGAAGCCACTAATTGCCTCTGCAAACGCCCTAGTCACACCTAGGAACCCAATAATTACTCATAGGAACCCTCTAATTGCCAGTTGTAAGCCCCTAATTAGCCCTAGGAAACTGAAAGATCAACTTACGCAAATGGTGCAAATTATGCAAATAGTGCAACTTCCGCAAATAAACACCTGGACCCGCTAATTACCTCTAGGAAGCCACTAATTGCCTCTAGAAACGCCCTAGTCAGACGTAGGAACCCGCTAATTACACCTAGGAACCCTCTAATTGCCCGTTGGAAGCCCCTAATTAGCCCTAGGAAACCGAAAGATCAACATATGCAAATGGCGCAAATTAGGCAAATAGCGCAACTTACGAAAATAGTTCAAATACCGCAACTCACGCGAATAGCAGCTAGGACCCCCTAATCATGCCTTCGAACCCTTCTAATTGCCTCTAGAAACGCCCTATTCACAGCTGGAACCCGCTAATTACACCTAGGAACCCTCTAATTGCCCGTTGGAAGCCCCTAATTAGCCCTAGGAAACCGAAAGATCAACTTAGGCAAATAGCGCAAATTATGCAAATAGCGCAACTTACGCAAATAGCCACCTGGACCCTCTAATTACCACTCGGAAGCCACTAATTGCCTCTGCAAACGCCCTGTTAACACCTAGGAAACCGCTTATTACACCTAGGAACCCTCTAATTGCCCCTTGGAAGCCCCTAATTAGCCCTAGGAGACCGAAACATCAACTTACGCAAATGGCGCAGATTAGGCAAATAGTGCAACTTACGCAAATAGACACTGGTACCCCCTAATTACCCCTAAGAAGCCACTAATTGCCTCTAGAAACGCCCTAGTCACACCTAGGAACCCGCTAATTACACCTAGGAACCCTCTAATTGCCCGTTGGAAGCCCCTAATTAGCCCTAAAAAAACCGAAAGATCAACTTACGTTAATGGCGAAAATTACGCAAATACCCACCTGGACCAGCTAATTACCCCTAGGAAGCCACTAATTGCCTCTGAAAACGCCCTATTAACACCTAGGAACAAGCTAATTACACATAGGAACCCTCTAATTGCCCGTTGGAAGCCCCTAATTAGCCCTAGGAAACCAAAAGATCAACTTACGCAAATGACGCAAATTATGCAAATAGCGCACATTAGGCAAATAGCCACCTAGACCGACTAATTACCCCTAGGAAGCCACTAATTGCCTCTAGAAATGCACTAGTCACACCTAGGAACCCGCTAATTACACCTAGGAACCCTCTAATTGCCCGTTGGAAGCCCCTAATTAGCCCTAGGAAACCGAAAGATCAACTTAAATTAATGGCGAAAATTACACAAATACCCACCTGGACCAGCTAATTACCACTAGGAAGCCACTAATTGCCTCTGCAAACGCCCTATTCACACCTAGGAACCCGCTAATTGCCCGTTGGAAGCCCCTAATTAGCCCTAGGAAACCGAAAGATCAACTTACGTTAATGGCGAAAATTAGGCAAATAGCCACCTGGACCAGCTAATTACCCCTAGGAAGCCACTAATTGCCTCTAGAAACGCCCTAGTCACACCTAGGAACCCGCTAATTACACCTAGGAACCCGCTAATTGCCCGTTGGAAGCCCCTAATTAGCCCTAGGAAACCGAAAGATCATCTTACGCAAATAGCGCAAAATATGCAAATAGCGCAACTTACGCAAATAGACACCTGGACCAGCTAATTACCCCTAGGAAGCCACTAATTGCCTCTGCAAACGCCCTATTCACACCTAGGAACCCGCTAATTACACCTAGGAACCCTCTAATTGCCCGTTGGAAGCCCCTCATTAGCCCTAGGAAACCGAAAGATGAACTTACGTTAGTGGCGAAAATGACGCAAATACCCACCTGGACCAGCTAATTACCCCTAGGAAGCCACTAATTGCCTCTGCAAACGCCCTAGTCACACCTAGGAACCCAATAATTACTCATAGGAACCCTCTAATTGCCCGTTGTAAGCCCCTAATTAGCCCTAGGAAACCGAAAGATCAACTTACGCAAATGGCGCAAATTATGCAAATAGTGCAACTTCCGCAAATAAACACCTGGACCCGCTAATTACCTCTAGGAAGCCACTAATTGCCTCTAGAAACGCCCTAGTCAGACGTAGGAACCCGCTAATTACACCTAGGAACCCTCTAATTGCACGTTGGAAGTCCCTAATTAGCCCTAGGAAACCGAAAGATCAACATATGCAAATGGCGCAAGTTAGGCAAATAGCGCAACTTACGAAAATATCTCAAATACCGCAACTCACGCGAATAGCAGCTAGGACCCCCTAATTATGCCTTCGAACCCTTCTAATTGCCTCTAGAAACGCCCTATTCACAGCTGGAACCCGCTAATTACACCTAGGAACTCTCTAATTGCCCGTTGGAAGCCCCTAATTAGCCCTAGGAAACCGAAAGATCAACTTAGGCAAATGACACAAATTATGCAAATAGCGCAACTTACGCAAATAGCCACCTGGACCCCCTAATTACCACTCGGAAGCCACTAATTGCCTCTGCAAACGCCCTGTTAACACCTAGGAAACCGCTTATTACACCTAGGAACCCTCTAATTGCCCCTTGGAAGCCCCTAATTAGCCCTAGGAGACCGAAACATCAACTTACGCAAATGGCGCAGATTAGGCAAATAGTGCAACTTACGCAAATAGACACTGGTACCCCCTAATTACCCCTAAGAAGCCACTAATTGCCTCTAGAAACGCCCTAGTCAGACCTAGGAACCCGCTAATTACACCTAGGAACCCTCTAATTGCCCGTTGGAAGCCCCTAATTAGCCCTAAAAAAACCGAAAGATCAACTTACGTTAATGGCGAAAATTACGCAAATAGACACCTGGACCAGCTAATTACCCCTAGGAAGCCACTAATTGCCTCTAGAAACGCCCTAGTCACACCTAGGAACCCGCTAATTACACCTAGGAACCCGCTAATTACCCGTTGGAAGCCCCTAATTTGCCCTAGGAAACCGAAAGATCATCTTACGCAAATAGCGCAAAATATGCAAATAGCGCAACTTACGCAAATAGACACCTGGTCCAGCTAATTACCCCTAGGAAGCCACTAATTGCCTCTGCAAACGCCCTAGTCACACCTAGGAACCCGCTAATTACACCTAGGAACCCTCTAATTGCCCCTTGGAAGCCCCTAATTCGCCTTTGCAAAACCGAAAGATCAACTTACGCAAATAGCGCAAATTATGCAAATAGCGCACATTAGGCAAATAGACACCTGGACCCGCTAATTACCCCTAGGAAGCCACTAATTGCCTCTAGAAACGCCCTAGTCACACCTAGGAACCCGCTAATTACACCTAGGAACCCTCTAATTGCCCGTTGGAAGCCCCTAATTAGCCCTAGGAAACTGAAAAAAACGACTTACGCTAATGACGCAAATTATGCAAATAGCGCAACTTACACAAATAGCCACCTGGACCCGCTAATTACCCCTAGGAAGCCACTAATTGCCTCTGCAAACGCCCTAGTCACACCTAGGAACCCGCTAATTACACCTAGGAACCCTCTAATTGCCCCTTGGAAGCCCCTAATTAGCCCTAGGAAACCGAAAGATCAACTTATGTTAATGGCGAAAATTAGGCAAATAGCCACCTGGACCCGCTAATTAACCCTAGGAAGCCACTAATTGCCTCTAGAAACGCCCTAGTCACACCTAGGAACCCGCTAATTACACATAGGAACCCTCTAATTGCCCGTTGGAAGTCCCTAATTAGCCCTAGGAAACCGAAAGATCAACATACGCAAATGGCGCAAATTATGCAAATAGCGCAACTTACGCAAATAGACACCTGGACCAGCAAATTACCACTAGGAAGCCACTAATTGCCTCTAGAAACGCCCTATTGACACCTAGGAACCTGCTAATTACACCTCGGAACCCTCTAATTGCCCCTTGGAAGCCCCTAATTAGCCCTAGGAAACCGAAAGATCAACTTACGCAAATGACGCAAATTATGCAAATAGCGCACATTAGGCAAATAGCCACCTAGACCCCCTAATTACCCCTAGGAAGCCACTAATTGCCTCTAGAAATGCACTAGTCACACCTAGGAACCCGCTAATTACACCTAGGAACCCTCTAATTGCCCGTTGGAAGCCCCTACTTAGCCCTAGGAAACCGAAAGATCAACTTACGCAAATGGCGCTAATTATGCAAATAGCGCAACTTACGCAAATATACACTGGTACCCCCTACTTACCACTAGGAAGCCACTAATTGCCTCTGCAAACGCCCTAGTCACACCTAGGAACCCGCTAATTACACCTAGGAACCCTCTAATTGCCCCTTGGAAGCCCCTAATTAGCCCTAGGAAACCGAAAAATCGACTTACGCTAATGACGCAAATTATGCAAACAGCGCAACTTACACAAATAGCCACCTGGACCCGCTAATTATCCCTAGGAAGCCACTAATTGCCTCTGCAAACGCCCTAGTCACACCTAGGAACCCGCTAATTACACCTAGGAACCCTCTAATTGCCCCTTGGAAGCCCCTAATTAGCCCTAGGAGACCGAAACATCAACTTACGCAAATGGCGCAGATTAGGCAAATAGTGCAACTTACGCAAATAGACACTGGTACCCCCTAATTACCCCTAAGAAGCCACTAATTGCCTCTAGAAACGCCCTAGTCAGACCTAGGAACCCGCTAATTACACCTAGAAACCCTCTAATTGCCCGTTGGAAGCCCCTAATTAGCCCTAAAAAAACCGAAAGATCAACTTACGTTAATGGCGAAAATTACGCAAATACCCACCTGCACCAGCTAATTACCCCTAGGAAGCCACTAATTGCCTCTGCAAAGGCCGTATTCATACCTAGGAACCCGCTAATTACACCTAGGAACCCTCTAATTGCCCGTTGGAAGCCCCTAATTAGCCGTAGGAAACCGAAAGATCAACTTATGTTAATGGCGAAAATTAGGCAAATAGCCACCTGGACCCGCTAATTACCCCTAGGAAGCCACTAATTGCCTCTGCAAACGCCCTAGTCACACCTAGGAACCCGCTAATTACACCTAGGAACCCTCTAATTGCCCCTTGGAAGCTCCTAATTCGCCTTTGCAAAACCGAAAGATCAACTTACGCAAATAGCGCAAATTAAGCAAATAGCGCACATTAGGCAAATATACACCTGGACCCGCTAATTACCCCTAGGAAGCCACTAATTGCCTCTAGAAACGCCCTAGTCACACCTAGGAACCCGCTAATTACACCTAGGAACCCTCTAATTGCCCGTTGGAAGCCCCTAATTAGCCCTAGGAAACCGAAAGATCAACTTAGGCAAATGGCGAAAATTAGGCAAATACCCACCTGGACCAGCTAATTACCCCTAGGAAGCCACTAATTGCCTCTGCAAACGCCCTATTCACACCTAGGAACCCGCTAATTACACCTCGGAACCCTCTAATTGCCCGTTGGAAGCCCCTAATTAGCCCTAGCAAAACCGAAAGATCAACTTATGTTAATGGCGAAAATTAGACAAATAGCCACCTGGACCTGCTAATTAACCCTAGGAAGCCACTAATTGCCTCTAGAAACGCCCTATTCATACCTAGGAACCCGCTAATTACACCTTGGAACCCTCTAATTGCCCGTTGGAAGCTCCTAATTAGCCCTAGGAAACCGAAAGATCAACATACGCAAATGGCGCAAATTATGCAAATAGCGCAACTTACGCAAATAGACACCTGGACCAGCTAATTACCACTAGGAAGCCACTAATTGCCTCTAGAAACGCCCTAGTCACACCTAGGAACCCGCTAATTACACCTAGGAACCCTCTAATTGCCCGTTGGAAGCCCCTAATTAGCCCTAGGAAACCGAAAGATCAACTTACGCAAATGACGCAAATTATGCAAATAGCGCAACTTACACAAATAGCCACCTGGACCCGCTAATTACCCCTAGGAAGCCACTAATTGCCTCTGCAAACGCCCTATTAACACCTAGGAACCCGCTAATTACACCTAGGAACCCTCTAATTGCCCCTTGGAAGCCCCTACTTAGCCCTAGGAAACCGAAAGATCAACTTACGTTAATGGGGAAAATTACGCAAATACCTACCTGGAGCAGCTAATTACCCCTAGGAAGCCACTAATTGCCTCTGCAAACACCCTATTCACACCTAGGAACCCGCTAATTACACCTAGGAACCCTCTAACTGCCCGTTGGAAGCCCCTAATTAGCCCTAGGAAACCGAAAGATCAACTTACATTAACGGCAAAAATTAGGCAAATAGACACTTGGACCCGCTAATTACCCCTAGGAAGCCACTAATTGCGCCTAGAAACTCCCTATTAACACATAGGAACCCGCTAATTACACCTCGGAACCCTCTAATTGCCCCTTGGAAGCCCCTAATTAGCCCTAGGAAAACCGAAAGATCAACTTACGCAAATAGCGCAAATTATGCAAATAATGCAACTTCAGCAAATAAACACCTGCACCCGCTAATTACCTCTAGGAAGCCACTAATTGCCTCTAGAAACGCCCTAGTCAGACGTAGGAACCCGCTAATTACACCTAGGAACCCTCTAATTGCACGTTGGAAGCCCCTAATTAGCCCTAGGAAACCGAAAGATCAACTTAGGCAAATGGCGCAAATTATGCAAATAGCGCAACTTACGCAAATAGACACCTGGACCCGCTAATTACCCCTAGGAAGCCACTAATTGCCTCTGCAAACGCCCTAGTCACACCTAGGAACCCGCTAATTACACCTAGGAACCCTCTAATTGCCCCTTGGAAGCCCCTAATTAGCCCTAGGAAACCGAAAGATCAACTTACGTTAATGGCGAAAATTAGGCAAATAGCCACCTGGACCCTCTAATTACCCCTAGGAAGCCACTAATTGCCTCTGCAAACGCCCTATTCATACCTAGGAACCCGCTAATTACACCTAGGAACCCTCTAATTGCCCCTTGGAAGCCCCTAATTCGCCTTTGCAAAACCGAAAGATCAACTTACGCAAATAGCGCAAATTAAGCAAATAGCGCACATTAGGCAAATATACACCTGGACCCGCTAATTACCCCTAGGAAGCCACTAATTGCCTCTAGAAACGCCCTAGTCACACCTAGGAACCCGCTAATTACACCTAGGAACCCTCTAATTGCCCGTTGGAAGCCCCTAATTAGCCCTAGGAAACCGAAACATCGACTTACGCTAATGGCGAAAATTACGCAAATACCCACCTGGACCAGCTAATTACCCCTAGGAAGCCACTAATTGCCTCTGCAAACGCCCTATTCACACCTAGGAACCCGCTAATTACACCTCGGAACCCTCTAATTGCCCGTTGGAAGCCCCTAATTAGCCCTAGCAAAACCGAAAGATCAACTTATGTTAATGGCGAAAATTACGCAAATAGCCACCTGGACCCGCTAATTAACCCTAGGAAGCCACTAATTGCGTCTAGAAACGCCCTGTTCAAACCTAGGAACCCGCTAATTACACATAGGAACCCTCTAATTGCCCGTTGGAAGTCCCTAATTAGCCCTAGGAAACCGAAAGATCAACATACGCAAATGGCGCAAATTATGCAAATAGCGCAACTTACGCAAATAGCCACCTGGACCAGCTAATTACCACTAGGAAGCCACTAATTGCCTCTAGAAACGCCCTATTAACACCTAGGAACCCGCTAATTACACCTAGGAACCCTCTAATTGCCCGTTGGAAGCCACTAATTAGCCCAAGGAAACCGAAAGATCAACTTACGCAAATGACGCAAATTATGCAAATAGCGCAACTTACACAAATAGACACCTGGACCAGCTAATTACCCCTAGGAAGCCACTAATTGCCTCTGCAAACGCCCTATTAACACCTAGGAACCCGCTAATTACACCTAGGAACCCTCTAATTGCCCGTTGGAAGCCCCTAATTAGCCCTAGGAAACCGAAAGATCAACTTATGCAAATGGCGCAAATTATGCAAATAGCGCACATTAGGCAAATAGCCACCTGGACCCCCTAATTACCCCTAGGAAGCCACTAATTGCCTCTGCAAACGCCCTATTCATACCTAGGAACCCGCTAATTACACCTAGGAACCCTCTAATTGCCCGTTGGAAGCCCCTACTTAGCCCTAGGAAACCGAAAGATCAACTTACGTTAATGGCGAAAATTACGCAAATACCCACCTGGACCAGCTAATTACCCCTAGGAAGCCACTAATTGCCTCTGCAAACGCCCTATTCACACCTAGGAACCCGCTAATTACACCTAGGAACCCTCTAACTGCCCGTTGGAAGCCCCTAATTAGCCCTAGGAATCCCAAAGATCAACTTACATTAACGGCAAAAATTAGGCAAATAGCCACCTGGACCCGCTAATTACCCCTAGGAAGCCACTAATTGCGTCTAGAAACGCCCTGTTCAAACCTAGGAACCAGCTAATTACACCTCGGAACCCTCTAATTGCCCCTTGGAAGCCCCTAATTAGCCCTAGGAAAACCGAAAGATCAACTTACGCAAATAGCGCAAATTATGCAAATAATGCAACTTCAGCAAATAAACACCTGCACCCGCTAATTACCCCTAGGAAGCCACTAATTGCCTCTAGAAATGCCCTAGTCACACCTAGGAACCCGCTAATTACACCTAGGAACCCGCTAATTACCCGTTGGAAGCCCCTAATTTGCCCTAGGAAACCGAAAGATCATCTTACGCAAATAGCGCAAAATATGCAAATAGCGCAACTTACGCAAATAGACACCTGGACCAGCTAATTACCCCTAGGAAGCCACTAATTGCCTCTGCAAACGCCCTATTCACACCTAGGAACCCGCTAATTACACCTAGGAACCCTCTAATTGCCCGTTGGAAGCCCCTACTTAGCCCTAGGAAACCGAAAGATGAACTTACGTTAGTGGCGAAAATCATGCAAATACCCACCTGGACCAGCTAATTACCGCTAGGAAGCCACTAATTGCCTCTGCAAACGCCCTAGTCACACCTAGGAACCCAATAATTACTCATAGGAACCCTCTAATTGCCAGTTGTAAGCCCCTAATTAGCCCTAGGAAACCGAAAGATCAACTTACGCAAATGGTGCAAATTATGCAAATAGTGCAACTTCCGCAAATAAACACCTGGACCCGCTAATTACCTCTAGGAAGCCACTAATTGCCTCTAGAAACGCCCTAGTCAGACGTAGGAACCCGCTAATTACACCTAGGAACCCTCTAATTGCACGTTGGAAGCCCCTAATTAGCCCTAGGAAACCGAAAGATCAACATATGCAAATGGCGCAAATTAGGCAAATAGCGCAACTTACGAAAATAGCTCAAATACCGCAACTCACGCGAATAGCAGCTAGGACCCCCTAATTATGCCTTCGAACCCTTCTAATTGCCTCTAGAACGCCCTATTCACAGCTGGAACCCCCTAATTACACCTAGGAACTCTCTAATTGCCCGTTGGAAGCCCCTAATTAGCCCTAGGAAACCGAAAGATCAACTTAGGCAAATGACGCAAATTATGCAAATAGCGCAACTTACGCAAATAGACACCTGGAACCCTCTAATTACCACTCGGAAGCCACTAATTGCCTCTGCAAACGCCCTGTTAACACCTAGGAAACCGCTTATTACACCTAGGAACCCTCTAATTGCCCCTTGGAAGCCCCTAATTAGCCCTAGGAGACCGAAACATCAACTTACGCAAATGGCGCAGATTAGGCAAATAGTGCAACTTACGCAAATAGACACTGGTACCCCCTAATTACCCCTAAGAAGCCACTAATTGCCTCTAGAAACGCCCTAGTCACACCTAGGAACCCGCTAATTACACCTAGGAACCCTCTAATTGCCCGTTGGAAGCCCCTAATTAGCCCTAAAAAAACCGAAAGATCAACTTACGTTAATGGCGAAAATTACGCAAATACCCACCTGGACCAGCTAATTACCCCTAGGAAGCCACTAATTGCCTCTGAAAACGCCCTATTAACACCTAGGAACACGCTAATTACACCTAGGAACCCTCTAATTGCCCGTTGGAAGCCCCTAATTAGCCCTAGGAAACCGAAAGATCAACTTACGCAAATGACGCAAATTATGCAAATAGCGCACATTAGGCAAATAGCCACCTAGACCGACTAATTACCCCTAGGAAGCCACTAATTGCCTCTAGAAACGCACTAGTCACACCTAGGAACCCGCTAATTACACCTAGGAACCCTCTAATTGCCCGTTGGAAGCCCCTAATTAGCCCTAGGAAACCGAAAGATCAACTTACGTTAATGGCGAAAATTACGCAAAAAGACACCTGGACCCCCTAATTACCACTAGGAAGCCACGAATTGGGTCTGCAAAAGTCTTATTCATACCTAGGAACCCGCTAATTGCCCGTTGGAAGCCCCTAATTAGCCCTAGGAAACCGAAAGATCAACTTACGTTAATGGCGAAAATTAGGCAAATAGCCACCTGGACCAGCTAATTACCCCTAGGAAGCCACTAATTGCCTCTAGAAACGCCCTATTCACACCTAGGAACCCGCTAATTACACCTAGGAACCCTCTAATTGCCCGTTGGAAGCCCCTAATTTGCCCTAGGAAACCGAAAGATCATCTTACGCAAATAGCGCAAAATATGCAAATAGCGCAACTTACGCAAATAGACACCTGGACCAGCTAATTACCCCTAGGAAGCCACTAATTGCCTCTGCAAACGCCCTATTCACACCTAGGAACCCAATAATTACACCTAGGAACCCTCTAATTGCCCGTTGGAAGCCCCTCATTAGCCCTAGGAAACCGAAAGATCAACTTACGCAAATAGCCACCTGGACCCCCTAATTACCCCTAGGAAGCCACTAATTGCCTCTGCAAACGCCCTAGTCACACCTAGGAACCCAATAATTACACCTAGGAACCCTCTAATTGCCCGTTGGAAGCCCCTAATTAGCCCTAGGAAACCGAAAGATCAACTTACGCAAATGGCGCAAATTATGCAAATAGGGCAACTTCCGCAAATAAACACCTGGACCCGCTAATTACCTCTAGGAAGCCACTAATTGCCTCTAGAAACGCCCTAGTCAGACGTAGGAACCCGCTAATTACACCTAGGAACCCTCTAATTGCACGTTGGAAGTCCCTAATTAGCCCTAGGAAACCGAAAGATCAACTTACGCAAATGGGGCAAATTATGCAAATAGGGCAATTTACGCAAATAGCCACCTGGACCCCTAATTACCCTAGGAAGCCACTAATTGCCTCTGCAAACGCCCTATTCACAGCCTAGAACCCTAATAATTACACCTAGGAACCCTCTAATTGCCCGTTGGAAGCCCCTAATTAGCCCTAGGAAACCGAAAGATCAACTTACGCAAATGGGGCAAATTATGCAAATAGCGCAACTTACGCAAATAGCCACCTGGACCCCCTAATTACCCCTAGGAAGCCACTAATTGCCTCTGCAAACGCCCTATTCACACCTAGGAACCCCTCTAATTACACCTAGGAACCCTCTAATTGCCCGTTGGAAGCCCCTAATTAGCCCTAGGAAACCGAAAGATCAACTTACGCAAATGGGGCAAATTATGCAAATAGCGCAACTTACGCAAATAGCCACCTGGACCCCCTAATTACCCCTAAGAAGCCACTAATTGCCTCTAGAAACGCCCTAGTCAGACCTAGGAACCCGCTAATTACACCTAGGAACCCTCTAATTGCCCGTTGGAAGCCCCTAATTAGCCCTAGAAAACCGAAAGATCAACTTACGTTAATGGCGAAAATTACGCAAATACCCACCTGGACCAGCTAATTACCCCTAGGAAGCCACTAATTGCCTCTGAAAACGCCCTATTCACACCTAGGAACCAGCTAATTACACCTAGGAACCCTCTAATTGCCCGTTGGAAGTCCCTAATTAGCCCTAGGAAACCGAAAGATCAACTTATGCAAATGGCGCAAATTATGCAAATAGCGCAACTTACGCAAATAGACACCTGGACCAGCTAATTACCCCTAGGAAGCCACTAATTGCCTCTAGAAACGCCCTAGTCACACCTAGGAACCCGCTAATTACACCTAGGAACCCGCTAATTGCCCGTTGGAAGCCCCTAATTAGCCCTAGGAAACCGAAAGATCAACTTAGGCAAATGGCGTTAATTATGCAAATAGCGCAACTTACGCAAATAGACACCTGGACCAGCTAATTACCCCTAGGAAGCCACTAATTGCCTCTGCAAACGCCCTAGTCACACCTAGGAACCCGCTAATTACACCTAGGAACCCTCTAATTGCCCCTTGGAAGCCCCTAATTAGCCCTAGCAAACCGAAAGATCAACTTACGCAAATGGCGCAAATTATGCAAATAGCGCACATTAGGCAAATAGACACCTGGACCCGCTAATTACCCCTAGGAAGCCACTAATTGCCTCTAGAAACGCCCTAGTCACACCTAGGAACCCGCTAATTACACCTAGGAACCCTCTAATTGCCCGTTGGAAGCCCCTAATTAGCCCTAGGAAACCGAAAAATCGACTTACGCTAATGACGCAAATTATGCAAACAGCGCAACTTACACAAATAGCCACCTGGACCCGCTAATTATCCCTAGGAAGCCACTAATTGCCTCTGCAAACGCCCTAGTCACACCTAGGAACCCGCTAATTACACCTAGGAACCCTCTAATTGCCCCTTGGAAGCCCCTAATTAGCCCTAGGAAACCGAAAGATCAACTTATGTTAATGGCGAAAATTAGGCAAATAGCCACCTGGACCCGCTAATTAACCCTAGGAAGCCACTAATTGCCTCTAGAAACGCCCTAGTCACACCTAGGAACCCGCTAATTACACATAGGAACCCTCTAATTGCCCGTTGGAAGTCCCTAATTAGCCCTAGGAAACCGAAAGATCAACATACGCAAATGGCGCAAATTATGCAAATAGCGCAACTTACGCAAATAGACACCTGGACCAGCTAATTACCACTAGGAAGCCACTAATTGCCTCTAGAAACGCCCTTTTAACACCTAGGAACCCGCTAATTACACCTCGGAACCCTCTAATTGCCCCTTGGAAGCCCCTAATTAGCCCTAGGAAACCGAAAGATCAACTTACGCAAATGGCGCTAATTATGCAAATAGCGCACATTAGGCAAATAGCCAATAGGACCCCCTAATTACCCCTAGGAAGCCACTAATTGCGTCTGCAAACGCACTATTCACACCTAGGAACCCGCTAATTACACCTAGGAACCCTCTAATTGCCCGTTGGAAGCCCCTACTTAGCCCTAGGAAACCGAAAGATCAACTTACGCAAATGGCGCAAATTATGCAAATAGCGCAACTTACGCAAATAGACACCTGGACCCCCTAATTACCACTAGGAAGCCACTAATTGCCTCTGCAAACGCCCTATTCACACCTAGGAACCCGCTAATTACACCTAGGAACCCTCTAATTGCCCGTTGGAAGCCCCTAATTAGCCCTAGGAAACCGAAAGATCAACTTACGCAAATGGCGCAAATTATGCAAATAGCGCAACTTACGCAAATAGCCACCTGGACCCGCTAATTACCCTAGGAAGCCACTAATTGCCTCTGCAAACGCCCTATTCACACCTAGGAACCCGCTAATTACACCTAGGAACCCTCTAATTGCCCGTTGGAAGCCCCTAATTAGCCCTAGGAGACCGAAAGATCAACTTAGGCAAATGGCGCAAATTAGGCAAATAGCGCAACTTACGCAAATAGACACCTGGACCCGCTAATTACCCCTAGGAAGCCACTAATTGCGTCTAGAAACACCCTAGTCAGACCTAGGAACCCGCTAATTACACCTAGGAACCCTCTAATTGCCCGTTGGAAGCCCCTAATTAGCCCTAGGAAACCGAAAGATCAACTTACGTTAATGGCGAAAATTACGCAAATACCCACCTGGACCAGCTAATTACCCCTAGGAAGCCACTAATTGCCTCTGCAAACGGCCTATTCATACCTAGGAACCCGCTAATTACACCTAGGAACCCTCTAATTGCCCGTTGGAAGCCCCTAATTAGCCCTAGGAAACCGAAAGATCAACTTACGTTAATGGCGAAAATTAGGCAAATAGCCACCTGGACCCGCTAATTACCCCTAGGAAGCCACTAATTGCCTCTGCAAACGCCCTAGTCACACCTAGGAACCCGCTAATTACACCTAGGAACCCTCTAATTGCCCCTTGGAAGCTCCTAATTCGCCTTTGCAAAACCGAAAGATCAACTTACGCAAATAGCGCAAATTATGCAAATAGCGCACATTAGGCAAATAGCCACCTGGACCCGCTAATTACCCCTAGGAAGCCACTAATTGCCTCTAGAAACGCCCTAGTCACACCTAGGAACCCGCTAATTACACCTAGGAACCCTCTAATTGCCCGTTGGAAGCCCCTAATTAGCCCTAGGAAACCGAAAGATCAACTTAGGCAAATGGCGAAAATTAGGCAAATACCCACCTGGACCAGCTAATTACCCCTAGGAAGCCACTAATTGCCTCTGCAAACGCCCTATTCACACCTAGGAACCCGCTAATTACACCTCGGAACCCTCTAATTGCCCCTTGGAAGCCCCTAATTAGCCCTAGCAAAACCGAAAGATCAACTTATGTTAATGGCGAAAATTACGCAAATAGCCACCTGGACCAGCTAATTACCCCTAGGAAGCCACTAATTGCCTCTAGAAACGCCCTATTCACACCTAGGAACCCGCTAATTACACCTAGGAACCCTCTAATTGCCCGTTGGAAGCCCTAATTAGCCCTAGGAAACCGAAAGATCAACTTACGCAAATGGCGCAAATTATGCAAATAGCGCAACTTACGCAAATAGACACCTGGACCAGCTAATTACCACTAGGAAGCCACTAATTGCCTCTAGAAACGCCCTATTCACACCTAGGAACCCGCTAATTACACCTAGGAACCCTCTAATTGCCCGTTGGAAGCCCCTAATTAGCCCTAGGAAACCGAAAGATCGACTTAGGCAAATGGCGCAAATTATGCAAATAGCGCAACTTACACAAATAGCCACCTGGACCCGCTAATTATCCCTAGGAAGCCACTAATTGCCTCTGCAAACGCCCTATTAACACCTAGGAACCCGCTAATTACACCTAGGAACCCTCTAATTGCCCCTTGGAAGCCCCTACTTAGCCCTAGGAAACCGAAAGATCAACTTACGTTAATGGGGAAAATTACGCAAATACCCACCTGGAGCAGCTAATTACCCCTAGGAAGCCACTAATTGCCTCTGCAAACACCCTATTCACACCTAGGAACCCGCTAATTACACCTAGGAACCCTCTAACTGCCCGTTGGAAGCCCCTAATTAGCCCTAGGAAACCAAAAGATCAACTTACATTAACGGCAAAAATTAGGCAAATAGACACTTGGACCCGCTAATTACCCCTAGGAAGCCACTAATTGCGCCTAGAAACTCCCTATTAACACATAGGAACCCGCTAATTACACCTCGGAACCCTCTAATTGCCCCTTGGAAGCCCCTAATTAGCCCTAGGAAAACCGAAAGATCAACTTACGCAAATAGCGCAAATTATGCAAATAATGCAACTTCAGCAAATAAACACCTGCACCCGCTAATTACCTCTAGGAAGCCACTAATTGCCTCTAGAAACGCCCTAGTCAGACGTAGGAACCCGCTAATTACACCTAGGAACCCTCTAAATGCCCGTTGGAAGCCCCTAATTAGCCCTAGGAAACCGAAAGATCAACTTAGGCAAATGGTGTTAATTATGCAAATAGCGCAACTTACGCAAATAGACACCTGGACCCGCTAATTACCCTAGGAAGCCACTAATTGCCTCTGCAAACGCCCTAGTCACACCTAGGAACCCGCTAATTACACCTAGGAACCCTCTAATTGCCCCTTGGAAGCCCCTAATTAGCCCTAGGAAACCGAAAGATCAACTTACGTTAATGGCGAAAATTAGGCAAATAGCCACCTGGACCCCCTAATTACCCCTAGGAAGCCACTAATTGCCTCTGCAAACGCCCTATTCACACCTAGGAACCCGCTAATTACACCTAGGAACCCTCTAATTGCCCTTGGAAGCCCCTAATTCGCCTTTGCAAAACCGAAAGATCAACTTACGCAAATAGCGCAAATTATGGAAATAGCGCACATTAGGCAAATATACACCTGGACCCGCTAATTACCCCTAGGAAGCCACTAATTGCCTCTAGAAACGCCCTATTCACACCTAGGAACCCGCTAATTACACCTAGGAACCCTCTAATTGCCCGTTGGAAGCCCCTAATTAGCCCTAGGAAACCGAAACATCGACTTACGCTAATGGCGAAAATTACGCAAATACCCACCTGGACCAGCTAATTACCCCTAGGAAGCCACTAATTGCCTCTGCAAACGCCCTATTCACACCTAGGAACCCGCTAATTACACCTCGGAACCCTCTAATTGCCCCTTGGAAGCCCCTAATTAGCCCTAGCAAAACCGAAAGATCAACTTATGTTAATGGCGAAAATTAGACAAATAGCCACCTGGACCTGCTAATTAACCCTAGGAAGCCACTAATTGCCTCTAGAAACGCCCTAGTCACACCTAGGAACCCGCTAATTACACATAGGAACCCTCTAATTGCCCGTTGGAAGCCCCTAATTAGCCCTAGGAAACCGAAAGATCAACATACGCAAATGGCGCAAATTATGCAAATAGCGCAACTTACGCAAATAGACACCTGGACCAGCAAATTACCACTAGGAAGCCACTAATTGCCTCTAGAAACGCCCTAGTCACACCTAGGAACCCGCTAATTACACCTAGGAACCCTCTAATTGCCCGTTGGAAGCCCCTAATTAGCCCTAGGAAACCGAAAGATCAACTTACGCAAATGACGCAAATTATGCAAATAGCGCAACTTACACAAATAGCCACCTGGACCCGCTAATTACCACTAGGAAGCCACTAATTGCCTCTGCAAACGCCCTATTCACACCTAGGAACTCGCTAATTACACCTAGGAACCCTCTAATTGCCCGTTGGAAGCCCCTAATTAGCCCTAGGAAACCGAAAGATCAACTTATGCAAATGGCGCAAATTATGCAAATAGCGCACATTAGGCAAATAGCCACCTGGACCCCCTAATTACCCCTAGGAAGCCACTAATTGCCTCTGCAAACGCCCTATTCATACCTAGGAACCCGCTAATTACACCTAGGAACCCTCTAATTGCCCGTTGGAAGCCCCTACTTAGCCCTAGGAAACCGAAAGATCAACTTACGTTAATGGCGAAAATTACGCAAATACCCACCTGGACCAGCTAATTACCCCTAGGAAGCCACTAATTGCCTCTGCAAACTCCCTATTCACACCTAGGAACCCGCTAATTACACCTAGGAACCCTCTAACTGCCCGTTGGAAGCCCCTAATTAGCCCTAGGAAACCAAAAGATCAACTTACATTAATGGCGAAAATTAGGCAAATAGACACTTGGACCCGCTAATTACCCCTAGGAAGCCACTAATTGCGCCTAGAAACTCCCTATTAACACATAGGAACCCGCTAATTACACCTCGGAACCCTCTAATTGCCCCTTGGAAGCCCCTAATTAGCCCTAGGAAAACCGAAAGATCAACTTACGCAAATAGCGCAAATTATGCAAATAATGCAACTTCAGCAAATAAACACCTGCACCCGCTAATTACCCCTAGGAAGCCACTAATTGCCTCTAGAAAAGCCCTAGTCACACCTAGGAACCCGCTAATTACACCTAGGAACCCGCTAATTACCCGTTGGAAGCCCCTAATTAGCCCTAGGAAACCGAAAGATCATCTTACGCAAATAGCGCAAAATATGCAAATAGCGCAACTTACGCAAATAGACACCTGGACCAGCTAATTACCCCTAGGAAGCCACTAATTGCCTCTGCAAACGCCCTATTCACACCTAGGAACCCGCTAATTACACCTAGGAACCCTCTAATTGCCCGTTGGAAGCCCCTACTTAGCCCTAGGAAACCGAAAGATCAACTTACGAAAATGGCGAAAATTATGCAAATAGCCACCTGGACCAGCTAATTACCGCTAGGAAGCCACTAATTGCCTCTGCAAACGCCCTAGTCACACCTAGGAACCCAATAATTACTCATAGGAACCCTCTAATTGCCCATTGGAAGCCCCTAATTAGCCCTAGGAAACCGAAAGATCAACTTACGCAAATGGAGCAAATTATGCAAATAGGGCAACTTTACGCAAATAGCCACCTGGACCCGCTAATTACCCTAGGAAGCCACTAATTGCCTCTGCAAACGCCCTATTCACAGCACGGAACCTAATAATTACACCTAGGAACCCTCTAATTGCCCGTTGGAAGCCCCTAATTAGCCCTAGGAAACCGAAAGATCAACTTACGCAAATGGCGGCAAATTATGCAAATAGGGCAATTTACGCAAATAGCCACCTGGACCCCCTAATTACCCTAGGAAGCCACTAATTGCCTCTGCAAACGCCCTATTCACACCTAGAAACCCGCTAATTACACCTAGGAACCCTCTAATTGCCCGTTGGAAGCCCCTAATTAGCCCTAGGAAACCGAAAGATCAACTTACGCAAATGGCGCAAATTATGCAAATAGCGCAACTTACGCAAATAGCCACCTGGACCCCCTAATTACCCCTAGGAAGCCACTAATTGCCTCTGCAAACGCCCTATTCACACCTAGGAACCTGCTCCTTACACCTAGGAACCCTCTAATTGCCCCTTGGAAGCCCCTAATTAGCCCTAGGAAACCGAAAGATCAACTTACGTTAATGGCGCAGATTAGGCAAATAGTGCAACTTACGCAAATAGACACTGGTACCCCCTAATTACCCCTAGGAAGCCACTAATTGCCTCTAGAAACGCCCTAGTCACACCTAGGAACCCGCTAATTACACCTAGGAACCCTCTAATTGCCCGTTGGAAGCCCCTAATTAGCCCTAAGAAACCGAAAGATCAACTTACGTTAATGGCGAAAATTACGCAAATACCCACCTGGACCAGCTAATTACCCCTAGGAAGCCACTAATTGCCTCTGCAAACGCCCTATTAACACCTAGAAACCCGCTAATTACACATAGGAACCCTCTAATTGCCCGTTGGAAGCCCCTAATTAGCCCTAGGAAACCAAAAGATCAACTTACGCAAATGGGGCAAATTATGCAAATAGCGCACATTAGGCAAATAGCCACCTGGACCCACTAATTACCCCTAGGAAGCCACTAATTGCCTCTAGAAACGCTCTATTCACACCTAGGAACCCGCTAATTACACCTAGGAACCCTCTAATTGCCCGTTGGAAGCCCCTAATTAGCCCTAGGAAACCGAAAGATCAAGTTACGTTAATGGCACAAATTACACAAATACCCACCTGGACCAGCTAATTACCCCTAGGAAGCCACTAATTGCCTCTGCAAACGATCTATTCACACCTAGGAACCCGCTAATTGCCCGTTGGAAGCCCCTAATTAGCCCTAGGAAACCGAAAGATCAACTTACGTTAATGGCGAAAATTAGGCAAATAGCCACCTGGACCAGCTAATTACCCCTAGGAAGCCACTAATTGCCTCTAGAAACGCCCTAGTCACACCTAGGAACCCGCTAATTACACCTAGGAACCCTCTAATTGCCCGTTGGAAGCCCCTAATTTGCCCTAGGAAACCGAAAGATCAACTTACGCAAATAGCGCAAAATATGCAAATAGCGCAACTTACGCAAATAGACACCTGGACCAGCTAATTACCCCTAGGAAGCCACTAATTGCCTCTGCAAACGCCCTATTCACACCTAGGAACCCGCTAATTACACCTAGGAACCCTCTAATTGCCCGTTGGAAGCCCCTCATTAGCCCTAGGAAACCGAAAGATCAACTTACGTTAATGGCGAAAATTACGCAAATACCCACCTGGACCAGCTAATTACCCCTAGGAAGCCACTAATTGCCTCTGCAAACGCCCTAGTCACACCTAGGAACCCAATAATTACTCATAGGAACCCTCTAATTGCCCGTTGTAAGCCCCTAATTAGCCCTAGGAAACCGAAAGATCAACTTACGCAAATGGCGCAAATTATGCAAATAGTGCAACTTACGCAAATAGACACCTGGACCCGCTAATTACCACTAGGAAGCCACTAATTGCCTCTAGAAACGCCCTATTCACACCTAGGAACCCGCTAATTACACCTAGGAACCCTCTAATTGCCCGTTGGAAGCCCCTAATTAGCCCTAGGAAACCGAAAGATCAACTTACGCAAATGGCGCAAATTATGCAAATAGCGCAACTTACGCAAATAGACACCTGGACCCGCTAATTAACCCTAGGAAGCCACTAATTGCCTCTGCAAACGCCCTATTCACACCTAGGAACCCGCTAATTACACCTAGGAACCCTCTAATTGCCCGTTGGAAGCCCCTAATTAGCCCTAGGAAACCGAAAGATCAACTTACGCAAATGGCGCAAATTATGCAAATAGCGCACATTACGGCAAATAGCCACCTGGACCCGCTAATTACCCCTAGGAAGCCACTAATTGCCTCTGCAAACGCCTATTCACACCTAGGAACCCGCTAATTACACCTAGGAACCCTCTAATTGCCCGTTGGAAGCCCCTAATTAGCCCTAGGAAACCGAAAGATCAACTTACGCAAATGGCGCAGATTAGGCAAATAGTGCAACTTACGCAAATAGACACTGGTACCCCCTAATTACCCCTAAGAAGCCACTAATTGCCTCTAGAAACGCCCTAGTCAGACCTAGGAACCCGCTAATTACACCTAGGAACCCTCTAATTGCCCGTTGGAAGCCCCTAATTAGCCCTAAAAAAACCGAAAGATCAACTTACGTTAATGGCGAAAATTACGCAAATACCCACCTGGACCAGCTAATTACCCCTAGGAAGCCACTAATTGCCTCTGAAAACGCCCTATTAACACCTAGGAACAAGCTAATTACACATAGGAACCCTCTAATTGCCCGTTGGAAGTCCCTAATTAGCCCTAGGAAACCGAAAGATCAACTTATGCAAATGGCGCAAATTATGCAAATAGCGCAACTTACGCAAATAGACACCTGGACCAGCTAATTACCCCTAGGAAGCCACTAATTGCCTCTAGAAACGCCCTAGTCACACCTAGGAACCCGCTAATTACACCTAGGAACCCGCTAATTACCCGTTGGAAGCCCCTAATTTGCCCTAGGAAACCGAAAGATCATCTTACGCAAATAGCGCAAAATATGCAAATAGCGCAACTTACGCAAATAGACACCTGGACCAGCTAATTACCCCTAGGAAGCCACTAATTGCCTCTGCAAACGCCCTAGTCACACCTAGGAACCCGCTAATTACACCTAGGAACCCTCTAATTGCCCCTTGGAAGCCCCTAATTCGCCTTTGCAAAACCGAAAGATCAACTTACGCAAATGGCGCAAATTAAGCAAATAGCGCACATTAGGCAAATAGACACCTGGACCCGCTAATTACCCCTAGGAAGCCACTAATTGCCTCTAGAAACGCCCTAGTCACACCTAGGAACCCGCTAATTACACCTAGGAACCCTCTAATTGCCCCTTGGAAGCCCCTAATTAGCCCTAGGAAACCGAAAAAATCGACTTACGCTAATGACGCAAATTATGCAAACAGCGCAACTTACACAAATAGCCACCTGGACCCGCTAATTATCCCTAGGAAGCCACTAATTGCCTCTGCAAACGCCCTAGTCACACCTAGGAACCCGCTAATTACACCTAGGAACCCTCTAATTGCCCCTTGGAAGCCCCTAATTAGCCCTAGGAAACCGAAAGATCAACTTATGTTAATGGCGAAAATTAGGCAAATAGCCACCTGGACCCGCTAATTAACCCTAGGAAGCCACTAATTGCCTCTAGAAACGCCCTAGTCACACCTAGGAACCCGCTAATTACACCTAGGAACCCTCTAATTGCCCGTTGGAAGCCCCTAATTAGCCCTAGGAAACCGAAAGATCAACTTAGGCAAATGGCGCAAATTATGCAAATAGCGCAACTTACGCAAATAGACACCTGGACCAGCTAATTACCACTAGGAAGCCACTAATTGCCTCTAGAAACGCCCTATTGACACCTAGGAACCCGCTAATTACACCTCGGAACCCTCTAATTGCCCTTGGAAGCCACTAATTAGCCCTAGGAAACCGAAAGATCAACTTACGCAAATGGCGCAAATTATGCAAATAGCGCACATTAGGCAAATAGCCACCTGGACCCCCTAATTACCCCTAGGAAGCCACTAATTGCCTCTAGAAACGCCCTAGTCACACCTAGGAACCCGCTAATTACACCTAGGAACCCTCTAATTGCCCGTTGGAAGCCCCTACTTAGCCCTAGGAAACCGAAAGATCAACTTACGCAAATGGCGCTAATTATGCAAATAGCGCAACTTACGCAAATATACACTGGTACCCCCTACTTACCACTAGGAAGCCACTAATTGCCTCTGCAAACGCCCTAGTCACACCTAGGAACCCGCTAATTACACCTAGGAACCCTCTAATTGCCCCTTGGAAGCCCCTAATTAGCCCTAGGAAACCGAAAGATCGACTTACGCTAATGACGCAAATTATGCAAACAGCGCAACTTACACAAATAGCCACCTGGACCCCCTAATTATCCTAGGAAGCCACTAATTGCCTCTGCAAACGCCCTAGTCACACCTAGAAACACCCTAATTACACCTAGGAACCCTCTAATTGCCCCTTGGAAGCCCC
This sequence comes from Apus apus, assembly GCF_020740795.1. Taxonomy (NCBI): domain Eukaryota; kingdom Metazoa; phylum Chordata; class Aves; order Apodiformes; family Apodidae; genus Apus; species Apus apus. The sequence continues at coordinate 268,857 of NW_026248848.1, read as the reverse complement.
TAATTAGCCCTAGGAGACCGAAAGATCAACTTACGCAAATGGCGCAGATTAGGCAAATAGTGCAACTTACGCAAATAGACACTGGTACCCCCTAATTACCCCTAAGAAGCCACTAATTGCCTCTAGAAACGCCCTAGTCAGACCTAGGAACCCGCTAATTACACCTAGAAACCCTCTAATTGCCCGTTGGAAGCCCCTAATTAGCCCTAAAAAAACCGAAAGATCAACTTACGTTAATGGCGAAAATTACGCAAATACCCACCTGCACCAGCTAATTACCCCTAGGAAGCCACTAATTGCCTCTGCAAACGCCCTATTCATACCTAGGAACCCGCTAATTACACCTAGGAACCCTCTAATTGCCCGTTGGAAGCCCCTAATTAGCCCTAGGAAACCGAAAGATCAACTTAAGTTAATGGCGAAAATTAGGCAAATAGCCACCTGGACCCTCTAATTACCCCTAGGAAGCCACTAATTGCCTCTGCAAACGCCCTATTCATACCTAGGAACCCGCTAATTACACCTAGGAACCCTCTAATTGCCCCTTGGAAGCTCCTAATTCGCCTTTGCAAAACCGAAAGATCAACTTACGCAAATAGCGCAAATTAAGCAAATAGCGCACATTAGGCAAATATACACCTGGACCCGCTAATTACCCCTAGGAAGCCACTAATTGCCTCTAGAAACGCCCTAGTCACACCTAGGAACCCGCTAATTACACCTAGGAACCCTCTAATTGCCCGTTGGAAGCCCCTAATTAGCCCTAGGAAACCGAAAGATCAACTTACGTTAATGGCGAAAATTACGCAAATACCCACCTGGACCAGCTAATTACCCCTAGGAAGCCACTAATTGCCTCTGCAAACGCCCTATTCACACCTAGGAACCCGCTAATTACACCTCGGAACCCTCTAACTGCCCGTTGGAAGCCCCTAATTAGCCCTAGGAAACCGAAAGATCAACTTATGTTAATGGCGAAAATTAGGCAAATAGCCACCTGGACCCGCTAATTAACCCTAGGAAGCCACTAATTGCCTCTGCAAACGCCTTATTCACACCTAGGAACACGCTAATTACACCTTGGAACCCTCTAATTGCCCGTTGGAAGCCACTAATTAGCCCTAGGAAACCGAAAGATCAACATACGCAAATGGCGCAAATTATGCAAATAGCGCAACTTACGCAAATAGACACCTGGACCAGCTAATTACCACTAGGAAGCCACTAATTGCCTCTAGAAACGCCCTAGTCACACCTAGGAACCCGCTAATTACACCTAGGAACCCTCTAATTGCCCGTTGGAAGCCCCTAATTAGCCCTAGGAAACCGAAAGATCAACTTACGCAAATGACGCAAATTATGCAAATAGCGCAACTTACACAAATAGCCACCTGGACCCGCTAATTACCCCTAGGAAGCCACTAATTGCCTCTGCAAACGCCCTATTAACACCTAGGAACCCGCTAATTACACCTAGGAACCCTCTAATTGCCCCTTGGAAGCCCCTACTTAGCCCTAGGAAACCGAAAGATCAACTTACGTTAATGGCGAAAATTACGCAAATACCCACCTGGACCAGCTAATTACCCCTAGGAAGCCACTAATTGCCTCTGCAAACACCCTATTCACACCTAGGAACCCGCTAATTACACCTAGGAACCCTCTAATTGCCCGTTGGAAGCCCCTAATTAGCCCTAGGAAACCAAAAGATCAACTTACATTAACGGCAAAAATTAGGCAAATAGACACTTGGACCCGCTAATTACCCCTAGGAAGCCACTAATTGCGTCTAGAAACGCCCTTTTAACACCTAGGAACCCCCTAATTACACCTCGGAACCCTCTAATTGCCCCTTGGAAGCCCCTAATTAGCCCTAGGAAACCGAAAGATCAACTTACGCAAATAGCGCAAATTATGCAAATAATGCAACTTCAGCAAATAAACACCTGCACCCGCTAATTACCTCTAGGAAGCCCCTAATTGCCTCTAGAAACGCCCTAGTCAGACGTAGGAACCCGCTAATTACACCTAGGAACCCTCTAACTGCCCGTTGGAAGCCCCTAATTAGCCCTAGGAAACCGAAAGATCAACTTACGCAAATGGCGCTAATTATGCAAATAGCGCAACTTACGCAAATAGACACCTGGACCCGCTAATTACCCCTAGGAAGCCACTAATTGCCTCTGCAAACGCCCTAGTCACACCTAGGAACCCGCTAATTACACCTAGGAACCCTCTAATTGCCCCTTGGAAGCCCCTAATTAGCCCTAGGAAACCGAAAGATCAACTTACGTTAATGGCGAAAATTAGGCAAATAGCCACCTGGACGCTCTAATTACCCCTAGGAAGCCACTAATTGCCTCTGCAAACGCCCTATTCACACCTAGGAACCCGCTAATTACACCTAGGAACCCTCTAATTGCCCGTTGGAAGCCCCTAATTCGCCTTTGCAAAACCGAAAGATCAACTTACGCAAATAGCGCAAATTAAGCAAATAGCGCACATTAGGCAAATAGCCACCTGGACCCGCTAATTACCCCTAGGAAGCCACTAATTGCGTCTAGAAACGCCCTAGTCACACCTAGGAACCCGCTAATTACACCTAGGAACCCTCTAATTGCCCGTTGGAAGCCCCTAATTAGCCCTAGGAAACCGAAACATCAACTTACGCTAATGGCGAAAATTACGCAAATACCCACCTGGACCAGCTAATTACCCCTAGGAAGCCACTAATTGCCTCTGCAAACGCCCTATTCACACCTAGGAACCCGCTAATTACACCTCGGAACCCTCTAATTGCCCGTTGGAAGCCCCTAATTAGCCCTAGCAAAACCGAAAGATCAACTTATGTTAATGGCGAAAATTAGACAAATAGCCACCTGGACCTGCTAATTAACCCTAGGAAGCCACTAATTGCCTCTAGAAACGCCCTAGTCACACCTAGGAACCCGCTAATTACACCTAGGAACCCTCTAATTGCCCGTTGGAAGCCCCTAATTAGCCCTAGGAAACCGAAAGATCAACATACGCAAATGGCGCAAATTATGCAAATAGCGCAACTTACGCAAATAGACACCTGGACCCGCAAATTACCACTAGGAAGCCACTAATTGCCTCTAGAAACGCTCTATTCACACCTAGGAACCCGCTAATTACACCTAGGAACCCTCTAATTGCCCGTTGGAAGCCCCTAATTAGCCCTAGGAAACCGAAAGATCAACTTACGCAAATGACGCAAATTATGCAAATAGCGCAACTTACACAAATAGCCACCTGGACCCGCTAATTATCCCTAGGAAGCCACTAATTGCCTCTGCAAACGCCCTATTAACACCTAGGAACCCGCTAATTACACCTAGGAACCCTCTAATTGCCCCTTGGAAGCCCCTAATTAGCCCTAGGAAACCGAAAGATCAACTTATGCAAATGGCGCTAATTATGCAAATAGCGCACATTAGGCAAATAGCCACCTGGACCCCCTAATTACCCCTAGGAAGCCACTAATTGCCTCTGCAAACGCCCTATTCATACCTAGGAACCCGCTAATTACACCTAGGAACCCTCTAATTGCCCGTTGGAAGCCCCTACTTAGCCCTAGGAAACCGAAAGATCAACTTACGTTAATGGCGAAAATTACGCAAATAGCCACCTGGACCAGCTAATTACCCCTAGGAAGCCACTAATTGCCTCTGCAAACGCCCTATTCACACCTAGGAACCCGCTAATTACACCTAGGAACCCTCTAACTGCCCGTTGGAAGCCCCTAATTAGCCCTAGGAAACCGAAAGATCAACTTATGTTAACGGCAAAAATTAGGCAAATAGACACTTGGACCCGCTAATTACCCCTAGGAAGCCACTAATTGCGCCTAGAAACTCCCTATTAACACATAGGAACCCGCTAATTACACCTCGGAACCCTCTAATTGCCCCTTGGAAGCCCCTAATTAGCCCTAGGAAAAACGAAAGATCAACTTACGCAAATAGCGCAAATTATGCAAATAATGCAACTTCAGCAAATAAACACCTGCACCCGCTAATTACCTCTAGGAAGCCACTAATTGCCTCTAGAAACGCCCTAGTCAGACGTAGGAACCCGCTAATTACACCTAGGAACCCTCTAATTGCACGTTGGAAGCCCCTAATTAGCCCTAGGAAACCGAAAGATCAACTTACACAAATGGCGCTAATTATGCAAATAGCGCAACTTACGCAAATAGACACCTGGACCCGCTAATTACCCCTAGGAAGCCACTAATTGCCTCTGCAAAGGCCGTATTCATACCTAGGAACCCGCTAATTACACCTAGGAACCCTCTAATTGCCCGTTGGAAGCCCCTAATTAGCCGTAGGAAACCGAAAGATCAACTTAAGTTAATGGCGAAAATTAGGCAAATAGCCACCTGGACTCTCTAATTACCCCTAGGAAGCCACTAATTGCCTCTGCAAACGCCCTAGTCACACCTAGGAACCCGCTAATTACACCTAGGAACCCTCTAATTGCCCCTTGGAAGCCCCTAATTCGCCTTTGCAAAACCGAAAGATCAACTTACGCAAATAGCGCAAATTAAGCAAATAGCGCACATTAGGCAAATATACACCTGGACCCGCTAATTACCCCTAGGAAGCCACTAATTGCCTCTAGAAACGCCCTAGTCACACCTAGGAACCCGCTAATTACACCTAGGAACCCTCTAATTGCCCGTTGGAAGCCCCTAATTAGCCCTAGGAAACCGAAAGATCAACTTAGGCAAATGGCGAAAATTAGGCAAATACCCACCTGGACCAGCTAATTACCCCTAGGAAGCCACTAATTGCCTCTGCAAACGCCCTATTCACACCTAGGAACCCGCTAATTACACCTCGGAACCCTCTAATTGCCCCTTGGAAGCCCCTAATTAGCCCTAGCAAAACCGAAAGATCAACTTATGTTAATGGCGAAAATTAGGCAAATAGCCACCTGGACCTGCTAATTAACCCTAGGAAGCCACTAATTGCCTCTAGAAACGCCCTAGTCACACCTAGGAACCCGCTAATTACACATAGGAACCCTCTAATTGCCCGTTGGAAGTCCCTAATTAGCCCTAGGAAACCGAAAGATCAACATACGCAAATGGCGCAAATTATGCAAATAGCGCAACTTACGCAAATAGACACCTGGACCAGCTAATTACCACTAGGAAGCCACTAATTGCCTCTAGAAACGCCCTAGTCACACCTAGGAACCCGCTAATTACACCTAGGAACCCTCTAATTGCCCGTTGGAAGCCCCTAATTAGCCCTAGGAAACCGAAAGATCACCTTATGCAAATGACGCAAATTATGCAAATAGCGCACATTAGGCAAATAACCACCTGGACCCCCTAATTACCCCTAGGAAGCCACTAATTGCCTCTGCAAACGCCCTATTCATACCTAGGAACCCGCTAATTACACCTAGGAACCCTCTAATTGCCCGTTGGAAGCCCCTACTTAGCCCTAGGAAACCGAAAGATCAACTTACGTTAATGGCGAAAATTACGCAAATAGCCACCTGGACCAGCTAATTACCCCTAGGAAGCCACTAATTGCCTCTGCAAACACCCTATTCACACCTAGGAACCCGCTAATTACACCTAGGAACCCTCTAACTGCCCGTTGGAAGCCCCTAATTAGCCCTAGGAAACCAAAAGATCAACTTACGTTAATGGCGAAAATTAGGCAAATAGACACTTGGACCCGCTAATTACCCCTAGGAAGCCACTAATTGCGCCTAGAAACTCCCTATTAACACATAGGAACCCGCTAATTACACCTCGGAACCCTCTAATTGCCCCTTGGAAGCCCCTAATTAGCCCTAGGAAAACCGAAAGATCAACTTACGCAAATAGCGCAAATTATGCAAATAATGCAACTTCAGCAAATAAACACCTGCACCCGCTAATTACCTCTAGGAAGCCACTAATTGCCTCTAGAAACGCCCTAGTCAGACGTAGGAACCCGCTAATTACACCTAGGAACCCTCTAATTGCACGTTGGAAGCCCCTAATTAGCCCTAGGAAACCGAAAGATCAACATATGCAAATGGCGCAAGTTAGGCAAATAGCGCAACTTACGAAAATATCTCAAATACCGCAACTCACGCGAATAGCAGCTAGGACCCCCTAATTATGCCTTCGAACCCTTCTAATTGCCTCTAGAAACGCCCTATTCACAGCTGGAACCCGATAATTACACCTAGGAACCCTCTAATTGCCCGTTGGAAGCCGCTAATTAGCCCTAGGAAACCGAAAGATGAACTTACGTTAGTGGCGAAAATCACGCAAATACCCACCTGGACCAGCTAATTACCCCTAGGAAGCCACTAATTGCCTCTGCAAACGCCCTATTCACACCTAGGAACCCGCTAATTACATCTAGGAAGCATCTAATTGCCCGTTAGAAGCCCCTAATTAGCCCTAGGAAACCGAAAGATCAACTTACGCAAATAGCGCAACTTACACAAATAGCGCAAATACCGTAACTCAGGCGAATATCCGCTAGGACCACCTAATTATGCCTTCGAACCCCTCTAATTGCCTCAAGAAACGCCCTATTCATAGCTAGAACCCCCTAATTACACCTCGGAATCCTCTAATTGCCCGTTGGAAGCCCCTAATTAGCCCTAGGAAACCGAAAGATCAACTTAAGCAAATAGCGCAAATTATGCAAATAGCGCAACTTACTCAAGTAGACACCTTGACCCGCTAATTACCCGTAGGAAGCCACTAATTGCCTCTAGAAACGCCCTATTCACACCTACGAACCAGCTAATTACACCTAGGAAACATCTATTTGCCCGTTGTAAGCCCCTAATTAGCCCTATGAAAACGAAAGCTCAACTTACACAAATATCAACTTACGCAAATAGCGAAAATAACGCAAATACCGCAACTCAGGCGAAGAGCCGCTAGGACCCCATAATTATGCCTTTGAACCCCTCTAATTACCTCTAGAAAAGCCCTATTCACAGCTGGAACCCCCTAATTACACCTCGGAACCCTTTAATGGCCCTTTGGAAGCCCCTAATTAGCCCTAGGAAACCGAGAGCTCAACTTAGGCAAATAGCGCAACTTACGCAAATACCGCAAATACCGCAACTCAGGCGAATAGCAGCTAGGACCCCCTAATTATGCCTTCAAACCCCTCTAATTGCCTCTAGAAACGCCCTATTCAAAGCTGGAACCCCCTAATTACACCTAGGAACCCTCTAATTACCCGTTGGAAGCCCCTACTTACCCTAGGAAAGCGAAAGATCAACTTACGCAAATGGCTCAAATTATGCAAATAGCGCAAATGGCGCAAATACCGCAACTCACTCGAATAGCCTCCAGGACGCCCTAATTATCCCTTTGAACACCTCTAATTGCTTCTAGAAACGCCCTATTCACAGCTGGAACCCCCTAATTACACCTAGGAACCATCTAATTGTCCGTTGGAAGCCCCTAATTAGCCCTAGGAAACCGAAAGATCAACTAACGTTAATGGCGCAATTTACGCAAATAGCGCAACTTAAGCAAATACCGCAACTCACGCGAATAACCCCTAGGATGGCTTAATTATGCCTTCGAACCCCTATAATTGCCTCTAGAAACGCCCTATTCACAGCTGGAACCCCCTAATTACACCTCGGAACCCTCTAATGGCCCTTTGGAAGCCCCTAATTAGCCCTAGGAAAATGAAAGATCAACTTACGCAAATAGCGCAACTTACACAAATAGCGCAAATACCGCAACTCAGGCGAATAGCCGCTAGGACCCCCTAATTATGCCTTCGAAACCCTCTAATTGCCTATAGAAACTCCCTGTTCACAGCTGGAACCCCCTAATTACACCTCGGAACCCTCTAATGGCCCTTTGGAAGCCCCTAATTAACCCTAGGAAACCGAAAGCTCAACGTAAGAAAATATCGCAACTTACGCAAATAACGCAAATTATGCAAATACCGCAACTCACGCGAATAGCCTCTAGGACGCCCTAATTATCCCTTTCAACCCCTCTAATTGCCTCTAGAAAGGCCCTATTCACAGCCTGAACCCCCTAATTACACCTAGGAACCCTCTAATTGCCCGTTGGAAGCCCCTAATTAGCCCTAGGAAACCAAACGATCAACTTACGTTAATGGCGAAAATTAGGCAAATATCCACCTGGATCCGCTAATTACCCCTAGGAAGCCACTAATTGCCTCTAGAAACGCCCTATTAACACCTAGGAACCCGCTAATTACACCTAGGAACCCTCTAATTGCCCGTTGGAAGCCCCTAATTAGCCCTAGGAAACCGAAAGATCAACTTAAGTTAATGGTGAAAATTAGGCAAATAGCCACCTGGACCCTCTAATTACCCCTAGGAAGCCACTAATTGCCTCTAGAAACGCCCTATTTACACCTAGGAATTCCCTAATTACACCTAGGAACGCTCTAATTGCCCGTTGCAAACCCCTAATTAGCCCTAGGAAACCAAAAGCTCAACTTACGCAAATAGCGCAACTCACCCAAATAGCGCGACTCACCCAAATAGCGCGACTCACCCAAATAGCGCGACTCATGGGAATAGCCACTAGGACCCCCTAATCGCCCCTAGGAACTCCCTAATTGCCACTAGGAACCGCCTAATTGCTTCTGGAACCCTCTATTTGCCTCTAGGAACCCCCTAAATGCACCTAGGAAGCCCCTAATTGTCACTGGGAGCTCCTAATTACCCCTACAAATCCCCTAAACCTCCTGGGGACCCCATAATTAACCTTTGGACCCATTAATTAACCCTAGGAACATGATATTTACAGCTAGGAACCCCCTAATTACCACTAGGAACCCCCTAACTGTCCCTAGGAAGCCCCTAATTCTAACTGGGAGCCCCTAATTGCCCCTAGGAACCCCCTAATTGCCACTTGCACACCCTAATTACCCCTAATTACCTCTTAATATACCGGGGACCCCCTAACTGATCTTTGGAATCCCTAATTAACCATAGGAACTTCCTAATTGTCGTTAGGACCAACTAATTACCCCTACAAACCCCTCTAATTGCCTCTAGGAAAGCCAAATTTACACCTAGGAACCTCCTAATTACCCCTAGGAACCCCCTAATTACCATCAGGAACCACCTAATTACCCTTTAGGAACCCCCTAATTGCCACTTGCATCCCCTAATTACCGCTAGGAATCCCCTAAACATCCCGGGGACCCCCTAATTCAAATTGGGACCCCATTAATTAACCATTGGAACCTCCTCATTCTCACTAGGACCCCCTAATTACCCCGACGAACCCCTCTAATTGCCTCTAGAAACGCCCTATTCACACCTAGCAACCCCCTAATTACACATAGGAACCTTCTAATTGCCCGTTGGAAGCCCCTAATTAGCCCTAGGAAACCGAAAGCTCAACTTACGCAAATAGCGCAACTTCCGCAAATACCGCGACTCACCCAAATAGGCACTAGGACCCGCCAATTGCCCCTAGGAACTCCCTAATTGCCACTAGGAACCCCCAATTGCCTCTAGGAAGCCCATAATTGCCACTGGGAGCACCTAATTACCAGTTGGAACCTTCTAATTGACACTTGCACCCCCTAATTACCCCTAGGAATCCCCTAAACATCCCGGGGAACCCCTAATTGACCCATGGACCCATTAATTAACCCTACGAACCTCCTCCTTGTCACTAGGACCCCCTAATTACTGCTACGAACACCTCTAATTGCCTCTAGGAACGCCCTATTTACACCTAGGAACCCCCTAATTACCACTAGGAATCCACTAATTACCTTCAGGAATCCCCTAATTGACCCTAGGAATCCCCTAATTGCCACTGGGACCCCTAATTACCCCTAAGAACCCCCTTATTGCAACTTGGACCCTCTACCTACCCATAGGAACCCCATCATTGCCTCTAGGAATCCCTAATTACACCTAGGAACACCTTAATTACGCCTAGGAAACCCGTAATTGCCTCTAGGAAGCCCCTAGTTGCCACTGAGACCCCCTAATTACCTCTAGGAGCCCCCTAATTGCTCCCAGGAACCCCCTAGTTGCCTCTAGGAACCCCCAATTGCCTCTAAGAAGCCCATAATTACCACTGGGAGCCCCTAATTACCCCAAGGAAACCCCTAAGTAAACTGGGGACCGCATAAAGGAAATTTGGACCCCATTGTTAACCCTAGGAACCCCCTAACTGCCACTGGGACCCCCTAATTGCCCTTAGGAATGCCCTCATTTCCTCTCAGACCCGCTAATTACCATTAGGAACAACCTCATTACCCCAAGAAACTCCCTAATTGCCCCTAGGAACTCCCTAATTGCCACTACGAACTACCTAATTACCACTAGGAACCCCCTAATTGCTACTGGAACCACCTAATTGCCTCTAGGAAATGCCTAATTGCCCCTAGGAAGTCCCTAATTGTCACTCGGAGCTCCTAATTACCCCTAGGAACCACCTAATTGCCACTTGCACCCCCTAATTACTCATGGGAATCCCCTAAACATCCTGGACACCCCCTAATTGAACTTGGGACCCATTAATTAACCCTAGAAACCTTCTCATTGTCACTAGGACCCACCAATTACCCCTAGGAGCAGCCTAATTTTTCCTAGGAATCCCCTAATTGCATCTAGAAATCCCCTAATTACCCCAAAGAACTCCCTAATTACCCTCAGGAACCCCCTAATTGCCCCTAGGAATCCCCTAATTGCAACTGGGACCCCCTAATTGAACTTTGGACACCTAATTAACCCTAGAAACCTTCTCATTGTCACTAGAACCCACCAATTACCCCTACGAACCCCTCTAATTGCCTCTAGGAAGGCCCTATTTACACCTAGGAACCCCCTAATTACCCCTAGGAACCCCCTAATTTTCCCTAGGAATCCCCTAACTGAGCCTAGAAACCCCCTAATTGCCCCTAGGAATCCCCTAATTACCCTCAGGAACCCCCTAATTGCCCGTAGGAATCCCCTAAATGCCGCTGGGACACCCTATTTACTCCTAAGAACCCCCTTATTGCCACTTGGACCCTCTAACTACCCATATGAACCCCATCATTGCCTCTAGGAACCCCTAATTACACATAGGAACACCTTAATTATGCCTCGGAAACCCCTAATTGCCTCTAGGAACCCCCAATTGCCTCTAGGAAGCCAATAATTGGCACTGGGAGCCCCTAATTACCCGTTGGAACCTTCTAATTGCCCCTGGGACCCGCTAAATTACCCCTAGGAATCCCCTAAATATCCCGGGGACCCCCTAATTGATCTTGGGACCCATTAATTAACCCTAGGAATTTAATCATTGTCACAAACACCCCCTAATTACCCCTACGAACCCCTCTAATTGCCTCTAGAAATGCCCTATTCACACCTAGGAACCTCCTAATTACACCTAGGAACCCTCTAATTGCCCGTTGGAAGCCCCTAATTAGCCCTAGGAAAATGAAAGATCAACTTACGCAAATAGCGCAACTTACGCAAATAGCGTGACTCACCCAAATAGCACGACTCATGCGAATAGCCACTAGGATCCCCTAATCGCCCCTAGGAACTCCCTAATTGCCACTAGGAACCGCCTAATTGCTACTGGAACCCCCTAATTGCCTCTAGGAACCCCCTAATTGCACCTAGGAAGCCCCTAATTGTCACTGGGAGCTCCTAATTAGCCCTAGGAACCCCCTAATTGCCACTTGCACCCCCTGATTACCCCTAGGAATCTCCTAAACATCCTGGGGACCCCCTAATTGACCTTTGGACCCATTAATTAACCCTAGGAACACAATATTTACAGCTAGGAACCCCCTAATAACCACTAGGAACCCCCTAATTGTCCCTAGGAAGCCCCTAATTATAACCGGGAGCCCCTAATTACCCCTAAATATACCGGGGACCCCCTAATTGACCTTTGGACCCCCTAATTACCCTAGGAACCTCCTAATTGTCGCTAGGACCAACTAATTACCCCTACGAACCCCTCTAATTGCCTCTAGAAACGCCCTATTCACACCTAGGAACCCCCTAATTACACATAGGAACCTTCTAATTGCCCTTTGGAAGCCCCTAATTAGCCCTAGGAAACCGAAAGCTCAACTTACGCAAATACCGCGACTTCCGCAAATAGCGCGACTCACGCGAATAGCCACTAGGACCCGCTAATTGCCCCTAGGAACTCCCTAATTGCCACTAGGAACCCCATAATTGCTACTGGTATGCCCTAATTGCCTCTAGGAACCCCCTAATTGCCACTAGGAAACCCTTAATTGTCACTGGGAACCCCCAGTTGCCTCTAGGAAGCCCATAATTGCCACTTGCACCCTTTAATTACCCCTAGGAATCCAATAAACATCCCGGGGAACCCGTAATTGACCCATGGACTCATTAATTAACCCTACGAACCTCCTCCTTGTCACTAGGACCCCCTAATTACTGCTACGAACACCTCTAATTGCCTCTAGGAATGCCCTATTTACACCTAGGAACCCCCTAATTACCACTAGGAATCCACTAATTACCTTCAGGAATCCCCTAATTGCCACTGGGACACCCTATTTACTCCTAAGAACCCCCTTATTGCCACTTGGACCCTCTACCTACCCATAGGAACCCCATCATTGCCTCTAGGAACCCCTAATTACACCTAGGAACACCTTAATTATGCCTCGGAAACCTGTAATTGCCTCTAGGAAGCCCCTAGTTGCCACTGAGACCCCCTAATTACCTCTAGGAGCCCCCTAGTTGCCTCTAGGAACCCCCAATTGCCTCTAAGAAGCCCGTAATTGCCACTGGGAGCCCCTAATTACCCCTAGGAAACCCCTAAGTAAACTGGGGACCGCATAATGGAAATTTGGACCCCATCGTTAACCCTAGGAACCCCCTAACTGCCACTGGGACCCCCTAATTGCCCTTAGGAACGCCCTCATTTCCTCTCAGACCCGCTAATTACCATTAGGAACAACCTCATTACCCTAAGAAACCCCCTAATTACCCCTAGGAACTCCCTAATTGCCACTAGGAACCCCCTAATTGCTACTGGAAACCCCTAATTGCCTCTAGGAACCCCCTAATTGCCCCTAGGAAGCCCCGAATTGTCACTCGGAGCTCCTAATTACCCCTAGGAATCCCCTAATTGCCGCTTGCACCCCCTAATTACCACTAGGAACCCCTAAACATCCCGGGGACCCCCTAATTGACCTTGGGACCCATTATTTAACCCTAGGAACCTCCTCATTGTCACTAGGACCCCCTAATTACCCCTACAAACCCCTCTAATTGCCTCTTGAAACGCCCTATTCACACCTAGGAACCCCCTAATTACACCTAGGAACCCTCTAATTGCCCGTTGGAAGCCCCTAATTAGCCCTAGGAAACCGAAAGCTCAACTTACGCAACTAGCGCAACTTACGCGAATAGCAAATAGGATCCCCTAATTACCTCTAGGAGCTCCCTAATTGCCACTAGGAACCCCCTAATTGCTACTGGAAAGCCCTAATTGCCTCTAGGAACCACCTACTTGCCCCTAGGAATCCCCTAATTGCCACTGGGACCCCTAATTATCCCTCAGAACCCCCTTTTTGCCAATTGGACCCTCTAACTACCCATAGGAGCCCCATCATTGCCTCTAGGAACCCCCAATTGCCTCTAGGAAGCCCATAATTGCCACTGGGAGCCCCTAATTACCCGTCGGAACCATTTAATTGCCACTGGGACCCCCTAATTACCCCTAGGAATCCCCTAAATATCCTGGGGACCACCTAATGGAACTTTGGACCCACTCAATAACCCTAGGAACCCCCTAATTGCCACTGGGACCCCCTAATTGCCCTTAAGAACCCCGTCATTTCCCCTCAGACCCGCTACTTACCATTAGGAACCACCTCATTACCCCAAGAAACCCCCTAATCGCCCCTAGGAACTAACTAATTGCCACTAGGAACTCCATAATTGCTCCTGGAACCAACTAATTGCATCTAGGAACCACCTCATTGCCCCTAGGAAGCCCCTAATTGTCACTGGGAGCCCCTAATTAACCCTAGGAACACCCTAATTGCCACTTGCACCCCCTAATTACCCCTAGGAATCCCCTAAATATCCAAGGAATACCCTAATTGACCATGGGACCCATTAATTAACCCTAGGAACCTCCTCATTCTCACTAGGACCCCTAATTACCCCGACGAACTCCTCTAATTGCCTCTAGAAATACCGTATTCACACCTAGGAACCCCCTAATTACACCTAGGAACCCTCTACTTGCCCGTTGGAAGCCCCTAATTAGCCCTAGGAAACCGAAAGCTCAACTTACGCAAATAGGGCAACTCACCCAAATAGCGCAACTCACGCAAATAGCCACTAGGACCCCCTAATTGCCCCTAGCAACTCCCTAATTGCCACTAGGAACCCCCTAATTGCTACTGGAACAACCTAATTGCCTCTAGGAACCCCCTAATTTCCACTAGGAACCCCATAATTGTCGTTGGGAGCTCCGAATTCACACATAGGAATCCCCTAATTACACATAGGAACCTTCTAATTGCCCATTGGAAGCCCCTAATTAGCCCTAGGAAACCGAAAGCTCAAGTTATGCAAACAGTGCAACTTACGCAAATACCGCGAGTTCCGCAAATACCGCGACTCACGCAAATAGCCGCTAGGACCCCCTAATTACCCCTACCAACCCCTCTAATTGCCTCTAGATACCACCTATTCACAACTAGGAATTCACTAATTACACCTAGGAACCCTCTAATTGCCCGTTGGAAGCCTCTAATTAGCCCTAAGAAACCGAAAGATCAACTTACGCTAATGGCGCAACTTACGCAAATAGGGCAACTTACGCAAATAGCGCATCTTACCAAATAGCGCGACTCACGCGAATAGCCACTAGGACCCCCTAATTGCCTCTAGGAACTCCCTAATTGCCACTAGGAACCCCCTAATTGCTACTGGAAAGCAATAATTGCCTCTTGGAACCACCTAATTGCCCCTAGGAAGCCCCTAATTGTCATTGGGAGCCCCTAATTACCACTAGAAACCCCCTAATTACCACTAGAAACCCCCTAATTGTCCCTAGGAAGACCCTAATTGTCACTGTGAGCCCCTAATTACCTCTAGGAACCCCCTAATTGCAACTTGCACCCAATAATTACGCATAGGAATCCCCTAAATATCCCAGGGACCCCCTAATTGACCTTGGGACCCATTAATTAACCCTAGGAACCTCCTCATTGTCACTAGGACCCCTAATTACTCCTACGAACCCCTCTAATTGCCTCTAGAAATGCCATATTCACACATAGGAACCCCTTAATTACACCTAGAAACCCCCTAATTACCCATTGGAAGCCGCTAATAAGCCCTAGGATACCGAAAGCTCAACATACGCAAATAGGGAAACTTACGGAAAAAGCACAACTTAGGCAAATAGCGCAACTTACGCAAATAGCGCGACTCACGCAAATAGCCACTAGAATCCCCTAGTTTCCCTAGGAACTCCCTAATTGCCACTAGGAACCACCTAATTGCTGCTGGAACCCCCGAATTGCCTCTATGAAGCCCCTAATTGTTACTGGGAGCTCTTAATTACACCTAGGAACCCCCTAATTGCCACTTGCACACCCTAATTACCCCTAGGAATCCCCTAAACATCCTGGGGACCCCCTAATTGACCTTTGGACCCATTAATTAACCCTAGGAACACCATATTTACACCTAGGAATCCCTTACTTATCACTAGGAACCCCCTAATTGTCCCTAGGAAGTCCCTAATTGTCACTGGGAGCCCCTAATTACATCTAGGAATCCCCTAAACATCCTGGGGACCCTTAATTGACCTTTGGACCCATTAATTAACCCTAGGAATGAAATATTTACACCTAGGAACCCCCTAATTACCATTAGGATCCCCCTAATTGTCCCTAGGAAGCCCCTAATTGTCACTGGGAGCTCCTAATTACCCCTGTGAACCCAATAATTGCCACTTGCACACCCTAATTACCCCTAGAAATCTACCCTAAACATCCTGGGGAACCCCAAATTGACCTTTGGACCCATTAATTAACCCTAGGAATGCCCTATTAACACTTAGGAACCCATTAATTACCACTAGGAACCCCGTAATTGTCCCTAGGAAGCCCCTAATTGTCACTGGGAGCCCCTAATTAAGCCTAAGAACCCCCTAATTGCCACTTGCTCTCTCTAATTACCCCTAGGAATCCACCAAATCTCCAAGGGATACCCTAATTGATCTTGGGACCCATTAATTAACCCTAGGAACCTCCTCATTGTCACTAGGACCCCCTAATTACCCCTACCAACCCCTCTAATTGCCTCTAGAAATGCCCTATTCACACCTAGGAAACCCTTAATTACACCTAGGAACCCATTAATTGCCAGTTGGAAGCTCCTAATTAGCCCTAGGAAGCGAAAGCTCAACTTACGCAAACAGCAACTCACCCAAATAGCGCAACTCACGCGAATAGCCACTAGGACCCCCTAATTGCCCCTAGGAACTCCCTAATTGCCACTAGGAACACCCTAATTGCTACTGGAACTTATTAATTGCCTCTAGGAACCCCCTAATTGCCCCTAGGAAGCCCCGAATTGTCACTCGGAGCTCCTAAATACCCCTAGGAACCCTTTAATTGCCACTTGCACCCCCTAATTACCCCTAGGAATCCCCTAAACAAGCTGGGGACCCCCTAAGTAACCTTTGGACCCATTAATTAACCATAGGAACGCCCTATTTACACTTAGGAACCTCCTAATTACCACTAGGAACCCTCTAGTTGTCCCTAAGAACTACCTAATTGCCACTTGCACCCCTAATTACCCCTAGGAATCCCCTAAACATCCCGAGGAGTACCTAATTGACCTTGGGACCCGTTAATTAACCCTAGGAACCTCCTCATTGTCACTAGGACCCCCTAATTACCCCTATGAACCCCCTAATTGCTACTGGAAAGCCCTAATTGCCTCTAGGAACCACCTCATTGCCCCTAGGAAGCCCCTAATTGTCACTGGGAGCGCCTAATTACCCCTAGGAACCCCCAAATTGCGACTTGCACCCCGCAATTACCCCTAGGAATAACCTAAATACCCGGGGACCAGCTAATTGACCTTGGGACCCATTAATTACCCTAGGAACCTCCTCATTCTCACTAGGACGCCCTAATTACCCCTACGAACCCCTCTAATTGCCTCTACAAATGCCCTATTCACACCTAGGAACCTCCTAATTACACCTAGGAACCCTCTAATTGCCCGTTGGAAGCCCCTAATTACCCTAGGAAACCGAAAGGTCAACTTACGCAAATGGCGCAACTTATGCAAATAGCGCGACTCATGCGAATAGCCACTAGGATCCCCTAATTACCCCTAGGAATTCCCTAATTGCCACAAAAAAAGTCTAATTTCTACTGGAACCCCCTAACTGCCTCTAGGAACCCCCTAATTGCGCCTAGGTAGGCCCTAATTGTCACTGGGAGCCCCTAATTATGACTAGGAACCCCCTAATTGCCACTTGCACCCCTTAATTACCAATAGGAATCCCCTAAATATCCCTGGGACACCCTAATTGACCCATGGACCCATTAATTAACCCTAGGAACCCCCTCATTGTCACTAGGACCCCCCAATTACCCCTATGAACCCCTCTAATTACCTCTAGAAATGCCCTATTCACACATAGGAATCCCCTAATTACACCTAGAAACCCTCTAATTACCCGTTGGAAGCCCCTAATTAGCCCTAGGAAACCGAAAGCTCAACTTACACAAATAGGGCAACTTACGCAAATAGCGCGACTCACGGAAATAGCCACTAGGAATCCCTAATTGCCCCTAAGAACTCATTAATTGCAACTAGGAACCGCCTAATTGGTACTGGAACCCCCTAATTGCCTCTAGGAACCCCCTAATTTCCCCAAGGAAGCCCCTAATTGTCACTGGGAGGTCGTAATTACACCTAGGAACCCCCTAATTGCCACTTGCACCCCCTAATTGCCCCTAGGAAACCCCTACATATCCTGGGGACCGCCTAATGGAACTTTGGACCCATTACTTAACCCTAGGAATGCCATATTTACACCTAGGAATCCCTTACTTACCACTAGGAACCCCCTAATTGTCCCTAGGAAGCCCGTAATAGTCACTGGGAGCCCCTAATTACCCATCAGAACAACCTAATTGCCACTAGGACCCCCTAATTACCCCTAGGAAACCCCTACATAACTTGGAGACCGCCTAATGGAACTTTGGACCCCCTCATTAACCCTAGGAACCCCCTAACTGCCACTGGGACCCCCTAATTGCCCATAGGAACCCCCTCATTTCCTCTCAGGACTCGCTAATTACCATTAGGAACCACCTCATTACCCGAAGAAACCCCCTAATTGCCCCTAGGAATACCCTAATTGCCACTAGGAACCCCCTAATTGCCACTAGGAACCCCTAATTGTCTCCAGGAAGCCCCTAATTGCCCCTAGGAAGCCCCTAATTGTCACTGGGAGCTCCTAATTACCCCTAGGAAGCCCCTAATTGTCACTGGGAGCTCCTAATTACCCCTAGGAACCCCCTAATTGCCACTTGCACACCCTAATTACCCCTAGGAATCCCCTAAACATCCTGGGGACCCCCAAATTGACCTTTGGACCCATTAATTAACCCTAGGAATGCCCTATTAACACCTAGGAACCCATTAATTACCACTAGGAACCCCATAATTGTCCCTAGGAAGCCCCTAATTGTCACTGGGAGCCCCTAATTAACCCTAAGAACCCCCTAATTGCCACTTGGACTCTCTAATTACCCCTAGGAATCCACCAAATCTCCAAGGGATACCCTAATTGACCTTGGGACCCATTAATTAACCCTAGGAATTTCTTCATTGTCACTAGGACCCCCTAATTACCCCTACGAACCCCTCTAATTACCTCTAAAATGCCCTATTCACAGATAGGAACCCGCTAAATACACCTAGGAACCCTCTAATTGCCCTTTGGAAGCCCCTAATTAGCCCTAGGAAACCGAAAGCTCAACTTACGCAAATGGCGCAACTTACGCAAATACCGCGACTCACGCGAAGAGCCACTAGAAACCACCCAATTGCCCCTAGGAAGCCCCAAATTGTCACTGGGAGCCCCTAATTACCACTAGGAACCAACTAATTGTCCCTAGGAAGCACCTAATTGTCACTGGGACCCCTAATTACCCCTAGGAATCCAGTAATTGCCACTTGCACCCCCTAATTACCCCTAGGAATCCCCTAAATATCCCGGGGACCCCCTAATTGACCTTGGGAACCATTAATTAACCATTGGAACCTCCTCATTGTCTCTAGGACCCCCCAATTACCCCTACAAACCCCTCTAATTGCCTCTAGAAATGCCCTATTCACACCTAGGAACCCCCTAATTACACCTAGGAACCCTCTAATTGCCTGTTGGAAGCCCCTAATTAGCCCTAGGAAACCGAAAGCTCAACTTACACAAATAGGGCAACTTACGCAAATAGCGCGACTCACGCAAACAGCCACTAGAACCCCCTAACTGACCCTAGGAACTCCCTAATTGCCACTAGGAACCCCCTAATTGCTACTGGGAAACCCTAATTGCCTTAGAAACCCCCTAATTGCCCCTAGGAAGCCCCTAATTGTCACTGGGAGCCCCTAATTACCTCTAGGAGCCCCCTAATTGCCACTTGCACCCCCTAATTACCCCTAGGAATCCCCTAAATATCCCGGGGACCCCCTAATTGACCTTGGGACCCATTAATTAACCCAAGGAACCTCCTCATTGTCACTAGGACCCCCTAATTACCCCTACGAACCCCTCTAATTGCCTCTAGAAATGCCCTATTCACACCTAGGAACCCCCTAATTATACCTAGAAACCCTCTAATTTCCCTTTGGAAGCCCCTAATTAGCCCTAGGAAACCAAAAGCTGAACTTATGTAAATAGCGCAACTTACGCAAATAGTGCGACTCACGCGAATAGCCACTAGGAAGCCCCTAATTGCCCCTAGGAACTCCCTAATTGCCCCTAGGAAACCCCAAATTGTCACTGGGAGCCCCTAATTACCACTAGGAATCAACTAATTGTCCCTAGGAAGCACCTAATTGTCACTGGGAGCCCCTAATTTCCCCTAGGAATCCCCTAATTGCCACTTGCACCCCCTAATTACCCCTAGGAATCCCCTAAATATCCCGGGGACCCCCTAATTGACCTTGGGACCCATTAATTAACCCTAGGAACCTCCTCATTGTCACTAGGACCCCCCAATTACCCCTACCAACCCCTCTAATTGCCTCTAGAAACACCCTACCAGCTCTAGGCTCAGTAGATGTTCAAAGAAAAACAGAATGTAAGGAACTAACGGAAAAGGAATATCAAAAAGGAAAAAAGAGTTATGTATACATTCACAACATTCTGGCATCTTCAAAATCATACTGAATTCTTGCCTTAAAACACTACTTAAGAATTTAAGTAAGTTCTAGAGAATGACATTGAGTGTGACAACAGCATAGTGCTGCTTCTGTATAAGGACTACTCAGACTGTGGGACCTCAAGTTGTTGACTGAATATTTGGGGGTGTAACAGCAGCCTGTGAAGCAATAAACGTAATAGAGAACTTTTCCCTATTTCATCTGATTCAAAAAGTCAGTTTCAAACCAGTTAACCTTAGGTTTCAGACAGGCACAAGACTTCTTCATGCAACACAGACAGATTAAGGATCTTCTTTCCAAGATGTTAGAGAGGAGTATAAATAGATTTAAAAAGGGATTTAAAGTCACAGACATATTTCAGCTGGCATTGCAAATGGTACTTTCTTCTGTCCACGCAGCAAGGATGAAATATCTTGATAGTCGTGTCTCATGATCCTAAGCAGGCCAACTCGAAGCCTTTCTGAAGTGCTTAGGTAAGAGCTTCAGATGTAGATATTTCACTCGTGGACAGAAATCACCAGTCCTTACCCAGAACAACAGAAAAGCATCTGTGAGGGTGTGGCGAGCCAGTACCGGGGGCTCCCGGCTGTCAGGATCCTTTTGCGACTGCCCCTCCGATGTGGAGGGGTTTGTGAATGAGCCCGAGGGTCACACGCGGCGCTGCCTCTCACGGAGGAACGGCCGCCGCGGGGCCGTATTTCAGGGGGGGAGTTAGAAAGCACCCCCACCCCACCACACTCAGAAATTGCCTCTGAAGCCAAGGTTTGCTCCACAAACTGATCGGTTTATTAAGGGTTAACACAAACCGAGGGATGGTGTTTAGGGACAATGCAAATGTGAATGGCTACCAGGGGTATAAATATGTGTGTAGTGAGAAAGTGTCCTTTAGGGAGGCAATGCAAGAGGTCCTGAGCTTTTGAGGGAGAGGATTAAGGACCAAAGGGAGGAGGGAGGAGGGAAGGAAACCCGACGTCAGTCCTGCTGAAGAGGTCGCGCTGAGTGTGTGAGTGTGCGGAGAGGAGTGTGTGTGTGTGTGTGTGTGTGTGAGGTGGTGTCACCCCCAGCCTGTCCCCAGGCTCCGTTCCCAGCGGCAGGGTTGGTCGGTGGCCCCTTCTGGCCAGGCAGGACGGCAGGTCCGTGGTGTCGGAGGGGCAGCCTCTCGGCAGCGGGTGCAGCGGCCGCTGGTTTCCCCTCCAGCGGCAGCAACACGGGGAGGGGGCTCCGGCCCCGACCCCAGGGCTCGGGACCCCGGCACGCTCGGCGCTGAGGCTCAGGCTGGACCCGGGGCAGGCAGGCAGGCAGGGTCCCAGCACCAGTGTCTGCAGCAGGGGGGTGTCCCAGGCAGGAAGCGTCCGAACCGGCCTCAGGGAGGAGGGAAGGGCCCACCTGCTGCCCTCGCCCCTTTGATACCCCCTGACCCACCTATCCAGTCAGTGTCACTGTCCAGAGCCAATGAGCGTCCATGAGCCCCACGTTAGGGCGGTGACTGCCAGGGGCACAGGGTGGCTTGTCGCCCATCCTTTCTGTCCCGGGCCACATCTGTTGATTTGGGTCCAGTTGTCCTTGAGAAGCAAGTCTGTTTTAGTCCCTTAGCTGGGGATAATCAGGAGAGGCCTTTGCTGGCTGAAAAGGCATTTTGTTTAGACTGATGTGGGGAAGAACAGTTTTCCACAGACACCATCTCCCACAGCCTCTCCTCGAGAAGCTGGTGGCTCAGGGCACAGACAGCTGCACTCTCTGCTGGGTACAAACCTGGCTGGCTGGCCCAGCCAGAGACTTGTGGTGGATGGGGCTGGATCCAGCTGGTGGCCAGTCCTGTTCAATGTCTTGATGAATGACCTAGATGAAGGGATGGAGGGCTTCCTAAGGAAGTGTGCAGATGACACAAAGCTGGGAGGAAGGGTTGATTTGCTGGAGGGTAGGAAGGCTCTGCAGAGAGACCTGGACAGACTGGACGGATGGCCTGAGGCCAATGGGATGAGGTTCAACAAGGCCAAGTGCCGGGTCCTGCACTTTGGTCATAACAACCCCATGCAAAGCCACAGGCTTGGGGAAGAGTGGTTGGGAAGCTCCATGGTGGAGAAGGACCTGGGGGTGCTGGTTGACAGCCAACTTAACATGAGCCAGCAGTGTGCCCAGGTGGCCAAGGGCATCCTGGCTTGTATCAGGGATGGTGTGGCCAGCAGGAGCAGAGAGGTGATGGTGCTCCTGAACTCAGCCCTGGTGAGGCCACAGCTTGAGCACTGGATGCAGTTCTGGGCCCCTCACTGCAAGAAGGATGTTGAGCTGCTGGAGTGTGTCCAGAGGAGCTACCAAGTTGTGAAAGGAGGTTGTAGGGAGGTGGGATTGGCCTCTTCTCCCAAGTGAATAATGACAGGACAAGAGGAAATGGCCTGAAGCTGCACCAGGGGAGGGTTAACGCGGGTATTAGAAAGAATTTCTTTACCGAAAGAGTGATTGGGCAGTGGAACAGGCTGCCCAGGGAGGTGGTGGAGTCACCATCCCTGGAAGTGCTTAAAAGAAATGTAGGTATAGTGCTTAGAGACATAATTTAAGCACTCAACAGGTAAATTAGGTTATGGCAGGGGGATTTAGGTTACGGTTGGACTTGATGATCTGCAAGGTCCCTTCCAACCAGGATGATTCTACGATTCTATGATTCTAAGGGTAGTAAGCTTACTGTGAGCCCCCTTTGCTGCCCTGAGGATCTTGAACTCCACCATTTCATGGTCGCTACAACCAAGGCTGCCCTTGAGCTTGGCATCCCTCACCAGCCCTTCCTTGTAGGTGAGATCAAGGTCCAGCACAGCACCTCTCTGCCTTGTTTCCTTGATTCTTAAAAAAAACCCACCTGGGGTACTGAGAGCAGCTCTGGAGCCCTCAGCACAGGAAAGACATGGAGCTGTTGGAGACGGTCCAGAGATGGCCACAAAGATGATCAAAGGTCTAGAGCAGCTCTGCTAAGAAGACAGGCTGAGGGAGTTGAGGGTGTTCAGCCTGGAGAAGAGAAGGCTCTGGGGGGATCTTAGAGCACCTTCCAGTGCCTGAAGGGGCTCCAGGAAAGCTGGGGAGGGGCTCTTCACCAGGGAGGACAGTGGTAGGAGAAGGGGTAATGGTTTTAATCTGAGAAAGGGAAGATTTAGGTGAGATATTAGAATCTCATGTGACCCCATCTCTGCTTTCCACACTTTCCTCCCTGGCCCTTGCTTTGGCTTCCTTTGTACCTTCATTTGGTGTTTCTGAGCTTGTCACCATGGGCATTCCTACCTTGGCCACATATTGAATAAAACTAGTGCCTTCACCTGAGATATGTAGTGTTCTGCAATTCCTCATGCTCTGATCTTGCCAGAGGCCCCCCATGTCAGGGTGAGCCACCTGTACACACACATTAACAGGGGTCCAAACACAGCTTTACTCCTGGGGGACTTCAAAAAACTCTGGGGTTTGGTCAGAAGAAACCTCACAGATTTTTACCCAGAGAAGCAGTCAGTCCTTTGCCAGGGGCAGAATCATGCCCAGAATGAGGGCTGGCTGAGAGCTGAGCAACTCAGGAGTGACCCTGAGAATAAGGGACTGGGCATTCAAGGAGTGTCTAGGGTTCAATGGTGATGGAGAGGTGGAGTCCTCCCTGGATGCCGGACATGAGCAGAAGAGAAGGGAAGAAGAAGAAGGAAAGGAGAAGAGGCTTGAATTCCATGATCCCTGACTTTATATATGGGATGGAATACTCTTTTGGGCCAGGTTTGCTATGTGTCTAGTCTGCTCCTCCCTACGGGAGGGTTGGAGATACGACTTTTCTGCTCCTTTAGTATCCAAAGCAGCAGATTCAATAAGCAGAGCAAAGTGTCCTTAGTGTCTTGGCACTGTCTAGAAATGATCCAGAGTTATCAATCCACTAGCTGGAAACTTGCTGCTCCATAAAAAGTTTTCACTGAAGAAATCAGGTAAACAAAATTGTCTTCATCCTGGCTGAAACCAGGACCCATGGATGGGTTTGCCTTTGCCTGAGGCAGGACTATCCCAGACTGGCTCTCCTAACAGACTCTTCATTTGCAGCACAGGGACTCTGCCCCTTTCTGAAGGATGTGGAAGCTTGGATTGGGCAGGGACAGCTCGGTTGATAGGTCCTCTAGTGTTGAGTAGGTAGCTTTTGCTAAATATGTGTCCCAGTGTAAGAATGTCCCACCACCCCTTGCTCTCAGTGTGTTCCATTGCTTCATTAGATATTCCTAGAGGCTGGTGAATGATGGGGGCTGTGATACACCCACTCAGTGCCCTTTGGCCCAGTCTGACTCCATCCTTGCTGGGTACCATGTCACATAGGACTTGTTTTCCAAAGGCCAGGACAGTGTTTTGGTGGTGGCAGGGGACACAGGAGATGTTTCCAGCCATCTGGTGGTTTCTTCCACCTTGGTGAGCACATGGCACTTGCCTTGGTGGTTCGTGGCAGTGTGAAATGATCCATGTGCCAGACCTCCCCAGAGTTCTATTCCAGCCATTGTCCTCCAAAGCAGGGAGGCTGGAACTGCTGGGCTTGTTTGATTGCCGCTGGTGTTTCAGGGCCCCTGAATACCAGAGATGTCTGTTCCATTGATGGGTTCAGCGGGGAGAAATGGTGAGGACTGTCATTGTTAACAGTCTGCAGGAGGTTGCAGCTGAAGGACAGAGGTGACAGCAGTGCTGACTCTGCATCCTGGGTCAGTCTCACCATCAGGGTCACACAGCCCAGCCCAGTGATGCCCTTGAGCCAGGCTCCAGAGGTGACCACCAGCACCTCCAGAAGCATGGAAGGTGTGACATCCCACAGCTCTCATAACAACTCAGAGACCAAAGCAACCAACAAGGTGCCCAGTGACTGTGAAACCAGTACAATGAACAATTATAACTGCTTCACTGAAAAGAATAAAAAATAAAAAAAAGTTACACAGAATTTCCTTTCCCTTGTCATTGCTCCCTCTCAGCCCCCACTGCCCCCAGGAAGAGCCCTGAGCCCTGTGAGAGGGACAGGATCTGCCTTCCCAGGGCCTGGGCTCAGGGCTTGGCCTTTCTGCTCCATCCAGCAAAGCAAAGGGTTTCTCAGCAGGACAGGCACCTGCCCAGGGCCTTTGCCTCCCTGCACTCATGGCCTCCCATGATCTGCTCTAGCGAGGCCCTGGGGAGGCTTTGTCAGGCTCAGGGGGACCCCTGAGTGCTTCAGGGTCCTTCCTTTTGTTCAGTCTTCTCTCGATAGCTGAGGTTCATGTCATTAGCCCTAACAAGCTAGATCATCCTCATACTAACAAGCAAGGATTACAAAGCACTAACAAGCTTTTTTTTGTTGTTTTACAGTTATTTTAATTACTTTTACAGTGGCCTCCAATTACCTGCTGTAACGAGTCCCTGGGGAGGCTTTGTCAGCAACAGCCCTCAGTGGGGCCAATCACTGCTTCAAGGCACTTTCAGTTTTGCTTCTGGCTTCCTGACACTTTGTTCAGTCTCCCCTTGGCACCTGAGGATCATGGACTCAGCACCAAACACACCCTGGGAGTCATTAAAGTGCAGAGAGCCCTAACGAGCCTTTTGTCTCCCTGTCTCTTCAGGTCTTCAAGACCCTTACAGCTCACTGGGAGCATTTTCATCATGTAGTTCAGGAGGAAGATTTCAGACAGTACCTCATAAAAATGGGAGGTTAATTTAAAGTATAATTTGGATGATTTTCAGTCGAGAGAAGAGGTGATAGTAGCATTCTCCAAGTAATAGTGGTCCAGGGTATCATTTTTAATAGTGTTTATTTTTTTATTAAATACAGTTTTAAGACATTTAATAACAAAAGAGTTTTAAAATGTATGCTAAGCAAATGCAATTATACAACATCTAAGATAAAAATACAACATCATGAAATACAGCAGAATGAAGTATAACGTCACAAAATATCTACAATACAGATATCACTGAAAAATAGAATGTTTCAAATATTTTTAAAGTAGTTATGAAGATACAGCTCTGAAACAGATGTGAAGCTGAAAAAATATTTTTATGTTGTACTTGCATTTGTTTTACATTAATTTTAGAACAAGTCTGACAAATGATTGATTTGGCTTTATCTCACTGTTAATTTTTTATTTCTCATCTTGTCTTGAGTTGCCTTTATCTCTGCTCTAAGCTGAGAAGCCACAAAAGAGAGCCTTTCAAATAAGGAAAACCAAGCCATTTTCATTAGGCACATAATGAAAGATTCCTCCTTAACTACATTATGAAAAGACTCCAATTAGCTGTTCAAGTCTTGAGGACCTGAAGATCATGACAGGAAAAGCCACAGCTTATTAGGGCTTGCTGTATTTTAATGAGCCCCACAGTGTATTTGGTGCTGAGAGATGGATGAATGAATGAATGAATGAATGAATGGTTTTGAGAAGCCAGAAGCAAAACTGAAAGTGCCTTGAAGCAGTGATTGGCCCCACTGAGGGCTATTGCTGACAAAGCCTCCCCAGGGACTCGTTAGAGCAGGTAATTGGAGGCTGTGATTGCAGGGAGGCAAAGTCCCTGTGCAGGTGGCTCTGAAGCTAAGAATTCTTAATATATCTTTATTCTATGAAGCAGTGAGGCCAAACTCTGAGCCCCAGGCAATAGGAAGGCAGATCCTACCCTTCACTTGTGGGTCAGGACTCTTCTTGGGGGCCGTGGGTGGGAGGATGAGCAACACCTACTGTAGGAAAACTGTGCAACACCTCCTGGCTACCTCAAGAAGGGACAAGGAAGAAATCAAGTCCAGAGCCTCAACACAAAATTTTGCCTTGTGTTCATGAGACAATGGCCCTTTCTAAAGCTGTCCTTCCAGGTGCAGACTGCCTAGACAAAGGCCATTTCCATTCCCATCCTGAGTCAAACCGTGACTGCAATTATTGGTGCCCAACGTGGGGCTGAATCTTTAGCCCAGGCTCAAAAGTCATTGCTGAATGCTGAAAATTCCAGTTCTGAAGGCAGGAATCCCTCAGGTAGCAATGGGCTGCACTTCTGCTGAATCTACTGTCAGGTAGAAAACTGAACAGACACTTCCTGCAAAGTTTCTGCTGCAGCTTTTTCCCAAGATGCAGATGTACATGTGGTGTGCAGTGGGATCATCCTGCTCTGCGGAGCTGCTCTGCAGATTCTTTTATGAATATCTGATTGTTTTATGTCTGTGATTGTTCTTTATTTATAGGACTATACCCAAAGCCATCATCTCTCATGTGAGAAGATATTTAGTGCTCACAGGGGTTTTGATACTGATCTATAGGGTGGCAGTGTGTAGTAAGGACTTTGATGTGAACAGGAAGGTCCATGTTGGTAATGGCAGGGTCAGCTTTACCTCTCCCAGCTCCCAGCTCTGGATCTGAATGGCAGGTTTCAGTAGGGATGCTTCTGCTGAATGTTTAGAATGTTCTGTGGATGGTAGAGCAAGATGTTGTTCCACTCACTGCCACTCCCCCACAGGCAAGGCTGCTGCCACCACTGCTGCTGCTGCAAAGACCAAGGCCACTCGCACTCCATCCAGGGAGTAAAGGTTCATCCTGTCATCAAGGGAAAGGCAAAGACAACTGCTCCCAGAGCTTATCCCTCTCTGAAATCTCCACAGCTTCCACAGGACCAGGAGGAGAGTGAAGGACAAGATTCTTCTCAAGCAGATGGAGGAGCAGGCCCTTCTCAAGCAGATGACAACAATGACCTTGTCCAACCTTTGTCTCTAAAGGAACTGCACCTCATGAGAAAGGACTTGACCCTCCATGAAGGTGAGCCCCTTCTGCCTTGGTTGCTCTGCTGCTTTGATAGTGGGGCTGAAATCTATGACATGGATGAAAGAGACGGCAGGCTCTTGGGATCCCTGGCCAGAGATGCTGCATTGATAGAGCACTGGGAGTAAGGCAGGAACTCCCAGCCTGTGGAGCCAACTTCTTTCAGCTGTGAGGCAGAGATACCCCCACAAGGGTGACATTGAATGGCGCCGAAGCAGAACAGCCACTCTTGAGAGAGACATCAAGTGTCTGAGAGAACTGGCTGTGCCAGAGGTGATCTATGATAACAAGGGGTTACAGATCCTGGTGACCTTCTGTGTGACACACAAACGCTCCAGAGGTCTGTGCAGGCTGTGCCAGCAGCACATGCCCAGATGTTCTCCTTCAGGGGATGATTTGATGACTACAAAAGACCAACTGTGAGTGAAGTGGCTTTCAAAGCACGACAGTATGGAGACATGATCTCTGATCCCCATCAGTTCCACACCTCAGCCATGGGAGAAATGACTGAGGGAAGGAATAAGATGCCTGACAGATGGGAAGGCTGGTGCTGCAGACATGAAGGGGACACGTCCTGCTAGGAGACAGCAGCAAGAGAGGCAGGACCCACTTGGCTGCCACCTGTGGTCTCTCCAGTGTGATCTTATAAAGAGGACACGAGAACCTGAGACAATAAACCCACTGCTGTTCTCCTGAGACGTGTCCAAGGGCTGTGAAATAGAAGGAATAAAGGAGATGGTCCTTCCAGGAAGACTTGAGTCAGACAATGGGACTGATTTCAAAACCAGTCTAGTGACTGGCTGGGACAAAGGGGGGTGGGTGGGTGGTATCTCTCTATATTTTGGCTTGAACCACATCTGTCTCCCCAAGGCCAGGTGTCTGGTTTCATGGCCTTGCAGCGTGCCTCTAAATAAAGAGAGATCTGTCTGCTGGTTACAGCTACACAGTAAGTGTTGCACCAGATAGTTAGAGATTGTCATCAAAATATACATATATATATAGTGCTGGGTTGTGAGGTTCCTCTAGAGGTCCTCTTTGGTTCAGGCCTCAGTACCTCATATGGCCTTGTATGGAAGGTATGGCCATGACATCACAATGGGGCAGTAGAGCCTTAAATGGGATGTATGGCCATGACATCACAATGGGTGGCCAGTTTGGGAAGCAGGGTGATGTCCACAGCCTGCAGGGAAAGAGCTGCAGGAGTCAGACACTGTAGGACAGCCTGTGGTGGGGACAGCTGGGGGCACAGCCATGGCTGAGAGCCCCCAACCCAGGTCTTGATCTCCTGGGCTGTGGAGCTTCTCTCTGCAGCTGCTGCCTACAAGAAGACACCTTCTCATGAGAGCAGCAGGACTCCATGGTCTCCTCATCACAGCCTGTGAGCCTGAGAAAGAGTGTATCCTAGTCGTGCTCCAGGCACTGCACATCCCCACATCCCAGGGCCTCCAGGTTCCTGCTCTAACCAGAGCCCAGGCAGGTTTGTCAGGGATGTCCCTCAGTGGGACCCCTTCAGACTGTGAAAAACCCTGGAGTTTGCACCTCACTCTGGCTTCTGGAGAGGTTTCTTCAGCTTCACTGCTCATCAGAGCCACCTTGCGATGGCCTTTCCCTGCCTGCCATGAGTGCTTCCAGGTTCCTGCTCTAACCAACCCCTGTGCAGCCTTTCCTGGTAATGGTCCTCCCTGGGACCCATTAATGCTGCAGAAAGTTGGGAGTGTGCAGCTGAGCCTGCCTTGTGGAGAGGAGCCCCAGCAGGGGCTGAGGGCACTGCCTGCAGGCAGCAGGGGAGAGGAGCCAGGCAGGGAGAGAGGATAAAGGCAGGCAGGAGGGGCAGGAGGGCTGAGAGCTGCTGAAGGAGACATCTTCACAGCCCTGGGCACGGTGAGTGTCTCTTTGCATGCCCCTCCGTGCGGGGGGGAGGAACCAGTCCTGGAGCTGCTGGCTTGGACAGGAGACCCAGACTCCTGCAGCTTTGCAGGGAGAGAGGAGCAGGTTTGTCAAGGCCCCTGAGAAAGTCCCTTCAGCCTTTCCTCTGCCTGCAGGAAGCACTGCCCTCAGCTCTGTGCTGAGGAGCAGCTGCAGCCAGGCCCTTCCCCGCAGCAAGCCCTTGGTCTCCTCTGCTCCACAGCAGAGCTCCTGGCTCCAAGGCACGGGGATCTCAGCCTGACTCATCTTCTTAGCAGCTTCTCATCCTCTTTCCCATGTTGCCCCTGCTGTGGAGCAGGAAAAACTCTTTTTGCAGGTCTCCTCACAGCACACTTGGCCAGCACAGACCAGAGCTCCAGCCAGGGAGATGGAGGAATGTTCTGTAAACAAGGAGAGAGTCAATGTCTATTTTCAGGGGATGGGGTTTAGGGGGGAGAATGGGAAGAGATTTGCTCAAGGTCTTCCACCTTAAAACTCCTCAGGTGTGGTAGGGAAACTAGAGCAGAAGAAACAAACCAAAGTCCCCTCAGCTCTGCTCTGCAGTTGGGTAAGTTAGGAGTGAGAAGGATGAAAAGCTCATAGATCCCACAAGTGGATCCAACCTGTGGTCACCCCTTCTTGCTGTTTACCTGTGGCTGCAGGGCAGAGCTCACTCCTCCAGGGCTCACAACTCCCTGGTGAACCAGAATCCAGAAACAACCACATTGTACAAAAAGGACCTGCCCAATGTCTTCAGGAAAGGCAATAGGCAGCTTGTGGTCTTTTAAGAGCAATTAAAAGAGATTTTTGCCTTAACTTCTCCCTGCTCATTTTTTTTGATGGACAGGTCTCCATGCCCAGAGGCAGCAGATGTCCAACAGCAGCTCCATCAGTCAGTTTCTCCTCCTGGCATTCGCAGACAGGCGGGAGCTGCAGCTCCTGCACTTCTGGCTCTTCCTGGGCATCTACCTGGCTGCCCTCCTGGGCAACGGCCTCATCATCACCACCATCGCCTGGGACCACCACCTCCACACCCCCATGTACTTCTTCCTGCTCAACCTCTCCCTCCTCGACCTGGGCTGCATCTCCACCACCCTCCCCAAAGCCATGGCCAATTCCCTCTGGGACACCAGGGTCATCTCCTACTCAGGATGTGCTGCACAGCTCTTGTTCTTCTTCTTTTTCATCACAGCAGAGTATTTTATTCTCACCGTCATGTGCTACGACCGCCACGTGGCCATCTGCAGACCCCTGCACTACGGGACCCTCCTGGGCAGCAGAGCTTGTGTCCACATGGCAGCAGCTGCCTGGGCCTCTGGGTTTCTCAGTGCTCTGCTGCACACAGCCAGTACATTTTCACTGCCCCTCTGCCAGGGCAATGCCCTGGGACAGTTCTTCTGTGAAATCCCCCAGATCCTCAAGCTCTCCTGCTCACACTCCTACTTCAGAGAACTTCGGCTTATTGTATTTAGTGCTTTTTTATCATTTGGCTGTTTTGTCTTCATGGTGGTGTCGTATGTGCAGATCTTCAGGGCCGTGCTGAGGATCCCCTCTCAGCAGGGAAGGCACAAAGCCTTTTCCACCTGCCTCCCTCACCTGGCCGTGGTCTCCCTGTATCTCAGCACTGGTGCATTTGCCCACCTGAAACCCCCCTCCATCTCCTCCCCATCCGTGGACCTGGTGGTGGCAGTTCTGTACTCAGTGGTGCCTCCAGCAGTGAACCCTCTCATCTACAGCATGAGGAACCAGGAGCTCAAGAATGCCATTAGGAAAGTGATTTCTTGAGTGTTAGTCAATATTGATGAACATTCTCCACAAGTGACACCTACGGTGTCGCAATGTGAGCCTGTACTTTGTTAATTGTGGGGGTTTTTTGTTAGCAAAAACTGTACTGTTAATTAAAATCATGTTCCTATATAATATTTTGTGTTCAGTTCACTCTCCTGAGAAATGGACCCATCTCTCTCTATCACCTGAAGCCTGTATAAAGGTTTTTTTTAACACTGCTTCAGAGTTACTTCTCTTTAACATCTCTGTAACAAAACCACCTCTCCCCTTTTCAGTTCCTCAAGTTTTGGCTGTTCTTAATGGTGTCTTCCTGCTCTGTCTCAGTATAGGACAGGGTAGCCGAAATCCTCCAGGGGACTATCTGGAGCTGCCTGGAGAGCCTGCAACAAATGCAGGGACTGTGTGTGACTGGGGTGGACAGTGATTTGAGCCCCACAAAGGGGAAATCAC
The DNA here is from genome assembly GCF_020740795.1 of Apus apus. Lineage (NCBI taxonomy): Eukaryota > Metazoa > Chordata > Aves > Apodiformes > Apodidae > Apus > Apus apus. The sequence continues at coordinate 236,521 of NW_026248848.1, read as the reverse complement.
CCAAGGTGGAGTCAACCAAAGGGAAACCCAGGTATCTGCAGGTAAACAAAGACGGACACAGCCAACCTGATGCAGAGCAACTCCAACAGACAACAGCACCTTTACAGCCAACACACCACCAGCAGCACTTCCGCAGCCAGGAGCAACACAACTGGCCCCATCCCATTCCCCCTCTCAGCCTGATCCGGTGTGAAGTTTGCACGACTGGTCCACACCTTCCGGGAAGAACTTCCCTGCAGGCACACATACCCCCACAGTCTCTCCAGTGTGGGTCTGGCCATTGGGTCTGCCCAGACCCAGAGATATGACCTATTGGGCCGTTCAAATCCTGCACCTCCCTAGATCCTGGTGTCCTCCTCCTCCTTGCCAGCCCCACTCAGAACTGACCAACAAAGCGGATACAGACATTCACACCCAACCACACACACAACAGTGAGCCCACTCACACAGCAAGGAGCCACAAAAGATTTAATAGATCCTGTAGTTTAACCCAGCACCACACAGGTCAGAGCTGCTGCCCCCACAGCAGAACTGGGCAGAGGATGGGAAGGGAACCAGTGTGACAGCTCCTGTGTTGAGATAAAGACAGTTTAGCAGCTAAAGCACAAGCTGGATCTGCAAGCCAAGCTAAGGAATTCATTCATTCAGCCCTTCCTATTGGCAGGCCAGTGTTCAGCCACCTCCAGGAAAGCAAGATTGCATCATGTGTAGTGGTGGCTTGGGAAGACAAGCACCATCACTTTGAATGTCCCCCATGCCTTCTTCTTGCTCCAGCTTTTTATTGCTGAGCATGATGCCCTCTTGTACGGAATGTCCCCTGTGTCTGTTGGGCTCAGCTGTCCCACCTGTGTGCCCTCCAGCTTCTTGTGCTCTCCAAGGCTCCTCACTGGCTGGCAGAATGAGAAACAGAAAAGGCCTTGACTTTGTGCAAGTCCTGCTCAGCAGTGAGTGCAACACTGGCGTGGTATCAACACTGTTTCCATCACCATCTGAAGCACAGCCCCAGGCAAGTTCCTATGGTGATAATTAACTCCACCACAGCTGAAACCAGTCTAATAAGCAGCACAGACCATGGTGATCAGGCACAGGGTTTGGTCAGACCAGCAATGACCAGCCACTTCCCCATGGGCAGCTGGAAACCCCCACCTCCCTGCTCTTGGGGCAGCTTGAAGCAGCTCCTCCTCCTCCCAGCAAGCAGGAATCCAGCCAAATTAGAGACTTCAGGGTTACACTGGCCAAACCCAGATGGTGCTGAGTAGTAGAATCTGTTCCTGCTGGTCACAAGTGCTGTGTTGAACTGGGGTGTGTCTCCCTGAGAGCCCAAGCAGCAGGATTCACTGGTACATCAGCCAGCCTGTCAGAATGAGGAACAATATGACCCAGCTCAGCACAGAAGACCACGAGCCTTCCTCCCAGAGACCCCTGCCCACGACCCTGAGAGGCAGTGCACATGGGGGAGGGGGTGTAGCTTGATGTTAATGACTTCGGGGAAATGATTTAAATATCATCATGAACTCAGGGAATTACTCTGTATAATCCTGCCTACCTTTTGGAAAAGAAATGCATATGTATGTTTTAAGTGCACAAACGTGTGTTGCCCTTCCCTGCTGTGCTGTGTTTTCAGGACTGATCCCCAGCACCGCAATAAAGAACCTGCTTTAGAGCTTCTCAGGGCTAGAGAGTCTCTTCCCTCGCGTCACCAGGACCCCTCACAGGAAATTGAATGCCAATACAGATGCACTCACAGCTGCTGTACCTAACATTGCTGATCTGGTGTCAGAGATCCAGGAAGCAGCACACCCAGTGCTGGCCTCCCTGGACATAAAGGATATGTTCTTCCAAATCCCTATGGATCCTGAGGACCAGAAGTATTTTGCCTTCACTTGGGATAGGGTGCAGTACACTTTCACAAGGTTGCCCCAGGGATATAAACACTCACCAACACTAGCTCATCACGCACTTGCGTGTGAACTGGAAAACATTCCAGAAATCAGAAATAATTCCGAGGTAAAAATCTATCAATACATAGATGATGTGCTGGTAGGGGGCCAGAGTGAGGGGGAGGTAAAAGCAGTTTATGATGCTATCATCAAGCATCTCACTGATATGCAAATAGAAATCCCTGAAGAGAAAAAGCAACCTCCATCCCAAGAGGCAAAATTTCTGGGAATAAGATGGAAAGGGGGGACCTGGAATATTCCTTCCGATACTTTATCTTACTTAGGAGAGATAAAGGCACCCACCAATAAGAAAGAACTACAAGGAATACTAGGAACCTTCCAGTATTGGAGAAAGCATATCCCAGACCTATCCATCATAGCATGTCCTCTTTTTGATCTATTAAAGAAAAATTGTCACTGGAAATGTGATCAATCTCATGATGAGGCCCTTGAACTGTTATTATTGGAGGTGCAGACATACCAAACTCTGGGGCCTCTTCACCCGGAGGATCCAATAATCATAGAGGGGGGTTTTCAACCAGTGCCCTATCATATCATTTTTGGCAACAGGGACCTACTGGGAGTACTCGACCAATTGGCTTTTACTCTCAGTCATTGAAAGATTCAGAAAAATGATATTCTGTTCTGGAAAAGGGATTGCTAACGGTGTGTACAGCACTAAAAGAAGTCAGCAAGATCATTAAAAAACAAAAAGTAATTCTTCGAGGTCCTTTCAAGGTAGTTAACCAAGTACTATCTGGAAAGGCCCCTCCAGAAGGAATATCCCAAAAGGGTACAATCAGAAAATGGTATAGTCAAATTGAGTACTCTTCTGGACTGTTCCAACTTGAAGAAGGCCCAGATAAACAATTGAAAATCCAGGAACAAATTGAATCTACAAATGAAAAGGATTTGATAATGAAAGTTCCCAGTCCTATCAAAGAAGCCCCAGAACATAGAAGTGAAATGGTTAATGCTTGGTTCACAGATGCTTCATCCCGAAGAGAAGGGAAAACTTGGTTGTTCAAATCTGCTGCAGTTAAACCTGCCACAGGCGAACAAATCATAAACCAAGATAAGGGCAGTGCCCAGGTGGGAGAATTGGACGCTGTTCTTAATGTTTTCCTAAAAGAAAAAGCCTCCAAGGACGCTGTGTACATTTACACAGACTCCTTTGCGGTTTTTAAAGGCTGTGTGGAATGGATTACTTTCTGGGAAAGTAACAATTGGGAAATTAACGGGGTGCCTGTCTGGCATAAAGAGAAGTGGCAACAAATTCTGAAAATTGCCAAAAAGAATCCTAATTTTCATGTAGGATGGGTACCTTCACACCAAGCTGCTCTAAAGGATGAAGCCAGTAAGTGGAATAACTATGCTCTAGTCCCGAGCATAACTGTTATTGATAAGATACATAAACAAACTGGGTTAGTAAAAAAGCGTCCATTAGGCGAACCAAAAGAGCCCCTAATGCTATCACTGAAAGGCCCAATGCATTCCATAGTCTTGCCAGGTGGTTTCTCCCATGGCTTGGGGTCAGCAAATTAGAAAAGACCCTCGTGAGTATTTCAGCAGCGATAGAAAATGCTGAAAATGAGACTATTGATGCTTGGCGAGCTTCACAACTGGAAGTTTCTATCTCAGGTTGTACTTCAAAATCTCATGGCATTAGATACGTTGTTAGCAACACAAGGAGGGGTCTGTGCAGTGATTAACACAAGTTGTTGATTGTCTATAGATCAAAGTGGCAGGATTGATACAGACAGTATGACTTCCTAGTTTTCAGTGGCTAAAGCTATTAATTGCAGGACTAATACTTTTACTAGTATTAAGTATAATAATTTTTGCAATGCTGAAATGTTTTAAAAGGTGCTGCTGGAATTCAACAGAAAATTACTGGGAATGGACAAGAAACAAAGTCAGATATCAGGTAGCATCAGGGAAGTATTTTACCAAGTCAGTAAATCAGGATGAGTTACTATAGTATTGTTGCAAAAGAATTTGCAACAAGAAAAGAAAAAGGGGGAGTGAAAGAGAGAATGAAGCAGACTCTGACTTCAACTAGGGAACTGCTTGTAGGGTGTAAATCTCTCGTCGGGGCCTACTGCTAGTGAGTTGTAAAAGACTTTTGTGTGAGCTCCTCTGTAGTTTTAGGGATGAAATACGAGGGTCCTTGAAGAAGAAAGAAGCCACTCAGCTGCGACTAGGGATGCTGCTGGAACCAGTTCTACTGCGGAGTCAGCAGAGAGAAACGGGAGAAGAGACAGAGCTGGGCCAGGGGTTCATGTGAGGAAGACTCAAGGATAAATTAAACAACCCCCAGGAGACCCGAATGGACTTAACACGCATGCGACAATGGGCGGACACTTATGTAAATGATGTCTCGAGAAACTAATGCATATGTGAACAGTTTCTTAGAAATATTACACGTCATTCAGAATCACCTGTACATATATATCTCTAGCTTACTTTGTAAGGTGCTCACCTTTTTGGAGGAGCTGCCCTTGTGTGTCCAGCACCGTGAATAAAGATCCCGACTGAACAGCCCTGAGACTGTTGGGTGAACTTTCTTGGTTTCATTGGGGGAGACAAAGACCAACTAGAAGCCGAGGGGTCGAGACAAAGGACAAGGAGGGTTCTTCTCCATTTAAGGTCCCGGGAAAAACAGACTCAACTCAGGGAAAAACAGCAGTTTAATGGAGAAGTAATGAGATGCCCCTGGGACGCAGACACACCCAGAGCAGGGGTCACATTCGTCACCCCACCCCTCCCTTCTTCCCCGGCCCAAATCTCTTTGTTCCTGGTTTCTCTCCCTGCATCCCCCCTGTCAGGAATGGTCCATTTTCTCTCCCCCATGTCAGACTAAACAAAATGCCTTTCAAGCCAGCAAAGCAAGAGCAGCGTCTTTTAGCTGGTTTAGCCAAGGACAGACTGGAACAGGCCCCTTGCTCTAGCAGATAAGTCCACAGGAAGAAAAGAACATGAGGGTTCCTATAACTGGCAGAAAAAATGGGGTGTTTGCCGCAGCTGCTGCTGCTGGGAGGAGTCGCCCCGATTCCTGGGAAGCCCCCCCACGGATCTCCTGCCGAGCCTGCAGCCCCATCCCGGGAACCTCGCGCTGTGGAGGGAGAGTGAACACACACACACACACACACACACACACACACACACACTCACTCTAACTTTCCTGCCGGGCTCAGCTCCTGCCCTTTCACTCCATGCTTTCTACCCCTCTCCCTTGGAGTGTGCATTTAAGAAGACCATAGCACCTTGGAATCCCTTTTCTGATGTGCACCTGGACAGCCTCCCCTGAACCTTCATCCCTCCGTTTGTGTTGACCCTTAATAAACCGATTGATTAGTAAACTAATCCTTGGTCTCAGTAACAATTTGTGAGCGTGGTGAGGGGGTGTCCTAATCTACCCTCTAAGATCCGGCCCCGCAGGGGCTGTTCCTGTGGGAGAGGCAGCGCCACGTGTGACCCTCGGGCTCATCCACAAACCTCTCCACACTGGGGGGAAGGGGCAGGAGCACCTGAAGCCGGGAGCCCCGATACGGACCCGTAACATTTGGTGTCAGAAGAGGGATATTGAGGGTCTTTTGGAGCCCCCACACCACCCTCTCAATTGTTAAATTGCTCAATTAATAAGAAATAAAATAAAATAAGTAAAGCTACCACAATCGGTATCAAAATGAGCACCAAGACCACTAATGCTGAGGTTGCTTGTGCAGAAAATACCACTCGTGCAGGAGATACCACTTGTGCAGAAATCACTGAGGTTCAGGAAGGGCCATCTTCATTTTCCTCTCCGTTCGAGGTGGAACTGAACAAATATGTGTTTGTGCAGCCCTTTTGGGACCATCTGAAAAGGCAGCGGTACCTTCCACCTGTGCAGAATTTATGTGGGCTCAAGGGGCCTCTGTGCAGGGAGAGTTCCATACCACTGCATATAACCTTTTAAAATTGGATAAGGATTCCCCTTTTACTAAAGGCTGAAAAAAGTATAGCGAGAAATATGGGATAGATTATGTTAATGTCCTTTATGCTGTTTCTTTATCCTGGCCACGGTTGCATGGCAGGTGAGGAAAAGCAGCGGCAAGAGTGCACAGAGCTGCAGTCAGAGTGTACAGAGCTGCAGCCAGAGTGCAGAGAGCTGCAGCAAGAGTGCACAGAGCTGCAGCAAGAGTGCCCAGAGCTGTAGCAAGTGTGCACAGAGCTGCAGCCAGAGTGCAGAGAGCTGCAGCAAGAGTGCACAGAGCTGCAGCCACAGCGCACAAAGCTGCAGCCTGAGTGTACAGAGCTTCAGCCAGAGAATAAAAGTGTGTAGCAAGAGTATAAAGGGATGCAGCAAGGTTTTCAGCAAGGGTTTGCAAGGGTGCAGCAACTGATTCAAGAGCTGCACCAAGAGTGTGTAAAGGGTTACAACAGGTGACTAAGGAGCTGCAGCTGGTGTGCTGAAAGGTACAAGAGTATGCAGAAAGGCAACAGGAAAATAAAGGGCTGCAAGAAGCAATTGCAGGGCTGCAGCAAGAGTGCATAAAGGTGCAACAGGAGTATACAGAACTGCAACAGGACAATAAAGGGCTGCAGCAAGAGATTGAAAAGCTGCAAGAGCAGTTAAGGCAAAAAGATGTGTGCCCTTTGAGGGAGGAGGACTTTGGGGATTCCTTGGACTCCTCAGATTCCTCAGACTTGGATAGCACGAACTAGGAGCTCCCGGGCTGCCTTAAGACAACAAAAAAGTGCCAGCCCATAAGCTGCCGCAGGTGCCCTTCCCTGATCAGCCGGTTAAGACGCATTTCCCTTTTAATGACAACATAGAAACACTCAGTCCTTCCCTCTTGGAATCAAAAGGGCAGCGAGTAAAGCAGCGGGGCCCCGCCCAGCCGCTCCCTCTCCCCTCTCCAGCCGATAGCAAGCTGGAGAGCTCAGCAGCTGAGATAAAGGCAGTTTATGATGCCATAAGCAAGCGTTTAATAGGCATGCAAATAGAAATCCCTGAAGGGAAACCGCAACCCCCATCCCAAGAGGCAAAACTTCTGGGAATAAGGTGGAAGGGGGGGGACCTGGAATCATCCTTCCAATACTTTGTCTTGCCTAGGAGAGATAAAGGCACCAACCAATAAGAAAGAGCTACAAGGACTATTAGGAGCCCTTCGGTATTGGAGAAAGCAGATCCTAGATTTATCCATTGTAGCACATCCCCTTTTTGATTAATTAAAGAATAATCGTCACTGGGAATGGGATGAGTCTCATGATGAGGCCCTCGAACTATTACTGTTGGAGGTGCAGACATACCAAACTCTGGGGCCCTTCACCCAGAGGATCCAATAATCATAGAGGGGGGGTTCTCAGCCAGTGCCTTATCAGATCATTTTTGGCAACAGGGACCTAACGGGAGTACTCGACCAGTTGGCTTTTACTCTCAGTCATTGAAGGATTCAGAAAAACAATATTCTATTCTGGACAAGGGATTGCTAACTATGTGTACAGCACTAGAAGAAATCAGCAAGATCATTAAAAGACAAAAGGTAATTCTTTGAGGCCCTTTCCAGGTAGTTAGCCAAGTACTATCTGGAAAGGCCCCTCCAGAAGGAATATCCCAAAAGGGTACAATCCAAAAACGGTATCGTCAAATTGAGTGCTATTCTGGACTGTTCCAACTTGAAGAAGGCCCAGATAAACAATTAAAACTCCAGGAACAAATTGAATCTACAAATGAAAAAGATTTAGTAATGAAAGTCGCCAGTCCTATCAAAGAAGCTCCGGAATATAAAAGGGAAATGGTTAATGCTTGGTTCACAGATGCTTTGTCCCAAAGAGAAGGGAAAACGTGGTTCTTCAAATCTGCTGCAGTTAAACCTTCCACAGGCAAACAAATCATAACCCAAGATAAGGACAGTGCCCAAGTGGGAGAATTGGACGCCGTTCTTAATGTTTTTGTAAAAGAAAAAGCCTCCAAGGACGCTGTGGACATTTGCACAGATTCCTTTGGGGCTTTTAAAGGCTGTGTGGAATGGATTCCTTTCTGGGAGAGTAATAACTGGGAAATTAACAGGGTGCCTCTCTGGCATAAAGAGAAGTGGCAACAAAGTCTGAAAATGGCCAAAGGTAATCCTGGTTTTCATGTAGGATGGGTACCTTTGCTTCAAGCTGCTCTAAAGGATGAGGCTAGTAAGTGGAATAACTATGTTGACGAGCTAGCTAGGATTGATGTGAAGGAAATCCAGTCAGGCCATTCAGGAATCTTTGATTTATACAAAGAGGCCCAATCCCGTGGGTGGCCTGTCACCCGTGAGCAGTGCAAGACAGTCATTTCCTCAGGTGATCTTTGCAAAATCACGCTTGGGGAACATCCCCTAACAACTGATCATCTGCGTATCAGGGAAGGAAAACCCTTGTGGTCCACATGGCAGGTGGAACACATCGGTCCCTTCCAAAGATCAGGAAAGAAACAAGACATCATTGAGATTGTGGAAGTGGTGTCAGGATTGACCTGTGCCAAAGCTGTTTCTAAGGCAAATGGTGAAAACACGGTTTGCTTCTTAGAAAAGGTCTTTGGGATTCTACCTACACCCACAAATATCCAGTTTGACAATGGAAATCACTTCACCTCACACCTGGTACAGCAGTGGGCTCAAAGGGCAGGTATCAAATGGACATTTCATGTCCCATACTACCCACAAGCTAAGGGGATAGTAGAACGCACTAATGGGTTAATTAAAAGTTTCGTTCGCCGGCAGGACTCGCAATGGGATGGAAGATTGAGGGATGCAGTCACTGCTGCAAACAACAGCTGGGGGGTGAACAGGTGCCCCCACCTGAAGGCTTTTTTCCCTGAGTTACCCACTCAAGATCACAGAGAATATAAAAGGTCTTTTAAACGATCTAAGACTCTTTTCCGTCCCAGACAAATTGTTCTGGCAAACCTGCCAAACATTGGTGAGGTCAAGCTCACCTTTCAAACACCAGTGAATTCAAATCCATGGGTTGCATCCGATGTAAATGACAAACAATATAAAATCAGTACAAAACGGATAATTCATGTTGAGTAAATCCGTGTTTGGCTTGTTGGGGTTTTTTGGTGTGTGTTTGTATTTCTGTGTGCTTATGTCTAATCACGTTAGTTCATGTATTGCAGGTTGAACGACTTAAAGAGCCAGAGCCATCCCGGTGCCAGGACCGGGCTGAGCAGCCTGCTGCTGGACTCGGGAGGAGCTCCTTGTGACCGCTGTGGGACTGATCAGCCCACAGCCTGAACAAGGTGCTCTGCAACATTGTCTCCTCCTGTACTCGCCTTTGAGTTGTTGTTTCCAACATATTGTATGGAATAGTTATGACCATTGTTGCAGAACTCCCAGAAGTGACAAGAGCTCTGATGCCAGCAGCTCCATCTGCCCCCAGGGGAGCGGCGGCAGATCCTGCTCGTGTCTCCTTCCTCCATCCCTTCCGGATCCCCAGCGCTCCCCCGCACCCCTCCACAGCCAGCCCCGCTCTCTCCCCGGCTGAAGGCGTCCTGCCCTCCTGCCTGCCCCAGCCCAGTCCCTCCGGTGCCCTGGCCAGACGGGCAGCAGGCAGAGCGGGACAGCAATGCTGGCTGCCAGCAGCTCCATCTGCCCCCAGGGGAGCGGCGGCAGATCCCGCTGCCCGGGCCTTCGCTCTCCTGAGGCAGCGAAACGCGGCGGGAGGCGCTGAAGGGGCCGGGGCGGTGCCAGGGCCAGGGCAGGAGAGTTGGAGCTGGTTGGGAGAGCAGAGTTGGAGCTGGGCTAACGGACACCAGCGGGGAGCCGGTAACAGACACCGGAGTCAGGCAGGAAGCCACGTCTGCAGTCAGCAGCCTGCACCTGCAGGCTCTGGCCACCCCACAGCTACAAAAAGCAGCCCACACCCTGCGGCCACCTCGCAGGAAAAGCTGCCCAAAAGGACTTCTCTGAGGAGACCCCATCACAGAAAGAGACACAGGCTGCTGGGGCTGGCGGTGGAGAAGCTCAAGGCGGCAGCCCCCTGCGCCGTGCTCCTGCCTGGGCAGGGGGCTTTGGAGCTGTCGGAGGGACAGGCTGCCTGGAAAACCCAGGGCACATGGAGAGGAGGCTGGCCTCAGTGTCCCGCCTCTCCTGCCTGTTCCATGGGGTGGGTGCTCTGACAATGGGATTTCTTGAGGGCTCCTTGGGGGTCAGTAGAGGCCCAGGCTGACAGATCCACTTTAATGTGTATTGTACGATCCGTCTTGCCATGATCCTCAGGGGAGACTCCTGCTCCGAGGCCGCTGTTGGCTTTGGCTGCCTTTCTGCCTCAGACTTTGCTGCCCCAGGAATCTCGGGGAGAAAGGTTCTGTCCTGGCCAGTGGGTGCTGCAGGGCGCTGCTGAACCCTGCTGACAGCACCTGGGAGGCTCTCCCTGGCACCCCTGGGCCTCAGCTGGGAGACACGGGCAGCGCCTGCCTTTGGCTGTGGGCATAACACAGGCAACTTGACTCCCTTGCTGGCTTCCTGGCCCTGCTCTTCAGATGTTCTGGGGAATCCTTTTCCTTCTTGCCTAGCCTGGCTGCAGAAAGGCATCTGGGATGGCTGCACCTGGCTGCTGGAGAGACTTCCTCTGGGAAGCTCCAGGATTTCACAATAGGTGACGCAGCTCGAGTCCCGATCCATCTGAGAGGCTAAAAATGAGTCCAAGGCACAGGAAACATTCTCCACAACCTCTCTGATGAGTTTGTCAAGGGAAGCCTGGGAAGATGCCCTGTCTGAAGCTGCTGGTTCAGCTTGCCCCCATTTGCTTTCCTTGCATTTTCCTGCTTGGGTGGCTCCTCTGGCAACCGGCTGCTCCTTCTGCCTGGCTCCTGGGAACGTGCTGGATGCCAAATACCTCCCCAGGCTGTCCAACACGGTGGCTACCAGCTCTCTGGCCATCTCTGCAATGGCCTGCCGCCCATCTGCAGGAGAAGTCTGGGAATGCTCTGCTCTTCCTGCATGGCCACACAGGCCCCTGTCTGTTGGCCAGAGGAGCCCTCCTTAAAACAAAGCCAAGCACGTTCTGAGGTGCCTTCACTCTCCCCAGCACGTCCCGCACCATAGCCTTTGCCATCTCTTCAAGCTGGGCTTCGCTTGGCCTTTGCTGCTCTAAGGCAGCTCTGGACGTGCTGGCAGCACCCAGGTCTGGCTTCTTCTTGGAGTAAGCCTCACTGCTGACCGCCCTGGGCAGCTCAGCACCTTCCTGTCCCAGCTGAGTTTGGCCCTTGTCCAAAGCTCCTTTCCCTCTTCTGCACCGCTCTGCTTTCTGGGAGCTCTTGCTGCTCTTGGTTGCAGGGGGGCAAGATGGTTTCTGAGGCTTCAGCTCTTTCTTTACCAGGCGAGAAGTGTCGAGAGATATCAGCGGCTTGGGGGCAGCCTTCCCCTGGGCCAGGTGTTGCTGAAGCCTTTCCTGCAAGGTGACAGCAGGTTGTGGCTCCCTGGGGCCTGCCCAGGCGCTCAGGGCCCTGCGTGCCGAGGCTGCAGGCGCAGCCCGGCCAGCGCTCTGCTGCAGCCAGGCCACGGGGGCAGAAGAGAAGGGCTTCCCGCAGGACTGGCCTGCTTGCCCAGCACCTTCCTGCCCGCTGTGCCCAGCCCAGCCCCTGCGCTAGCTCAGCTCCCAGCCGCCTTCTCCTGGCCCCGCCACAAGGCCCAGCCCCACAGCCCCCACCTCTTCTGCACTGACCCCCTCCCCGAGACGCAGCCAGTGCAGCCCCAGCCCTCGGCCCCGTGCCGCTGGCAGCTGCCGCCAACACCCCGCTTTGCCCACCTCCCCTCGCCAGGATGAAACAACACTTGGGAGCTTCCAAACCCCCTGGCTTCCTGACTCTGCTCCCCGCAGTGCCAGCCTGGGTGCGGCTGGGTAAGGGTCCCCAGATCGAGGCCCCATAACAACAAACCAGCTGTCACTCAGCAGGCGTTCTTTGCTGCAGCGCTTGTGGTACTCCTGCAGATGGGGGTCATGCAGGCTGTTGTACTCCGTGTCCAACCGCCTGCTGTAGGGATCTCCCAGATCCCAATAGCCGGTGGGCTGGTGAAGCTGGAAGAGAGACATGGCAGAGTGTGAAGGGGCAGGGAGAGCAGCAGGGAGCAGCGCAGCAGGGAGCCAGGAGCTCCCCTCCACTGCCCAGCCCTGCCCCACTGAAGGGCTGCAGCTCCCGCTGCAGAGCAGCTGCCCACAAGGACTCCTCTGAGGAGACCCCGTCACAGAAAAGAGCTTTTTCAGCCCTTGCTGCTTCCTTTACCTTTTCCCCCAGCTTGGCCCTGTGGAACACAGGCCTGGAGCCAGGCGGCACAGGGACCTTGACCCCGAGGGGCAGCTCCAGCAGCTCCCTGGGGTCCATCAGCCCAGCAGCTCCTTGTCCTGCCTGCTGCCTTCTGTGCCCGGCCTGGGAAGAGAGAGACACTCGAGGCGCCAGCTCCTCAGCCTCCTGCCCGGCAGGGGCAGGACAGGGCAGGTGCCACAGCAGCCCCCGCCATGTCCCAGGCTCCCCGGCTGAGCCCTCTCCCTCCCTGCTCACCTCTCTCCTCTGTCCTGCTCCACTGGCTGGGTCACCCTTGGGGACACCAGCTCGTCTTCCTGCACAACGCTCCATGGCTCCTTCCAGAGCTCTGGCACAACTGCGATCCTGCGCTAGCACCTCTGTCTCCAGGGGCAGCTGCAGAGGCTAAAAAGGATTCCAAGGCACAGGAAACATTCTCCACAACTTCTCTGATGAGTCTGTCAAGGGAAGATGCCCTGTCTGAAGCTGCTGGTTCAGCTTGCCTCCATTTGCTTTCCTTGCATTTTCCTACTTGGGTGGCTCCTCTGGCAACCGGCTGCTCCTTCTGCCTGGCTCCTGGGAACGTGCTGGATGCCAAATACCTCCCCAGGCTGTCCAACACGGTGGCTACCAGCTCTCTGGCCATCTCTGCAATGGCCTGCCGCCCATCTGCAGGAGAAGTCTGGGATTGCTCTGCTCTTCCTGCACGGCCACACAGCCCCTGTCTGATGGCCACAGCAGCCCTCCTTAAAGCGTAGCCAAGCACGTTCTGAGGTGTCTTCACCATCTCCAACCCTAATACACACCCCAGCTAACTCAAATTGGCCTGAAGAAATAATAAATCAAGTGTATCTTTGGGTATGGGCATCTGAGGTCCTGGGGAATGGAAAGCATGCAGCCCCAGTGGTAGTAAAATTAAGATCAGGAGCTCAGCCTGTGAAAATAAAACAGTATCCATTAAGATTGGAAGATCGAAAGGGAATAAAGGAAATTATTGACAAATTTCTAAGTTCTAAACTGATTGAATGTGAATCAGAATTCAATGCTCCCATTCTACCAGTTCGGAAAACGGATGTCAAAATGTACAGGTTTGTGAAACAAAATCGCTGAGGACACACATCCAGTGGTGGTCAAAGTGTATATTTTGCTAACCAAACTTAAGGATTATCTGATTTGGTTCACCATTCTGGATTTAAAGGATGCCTTCTTCTGCCTAAGCTTAGCCAGAGAGAGTCTGCATCTCTCTGCACTTGAATGGGAAAACCCTGATTCAGGAAGGAAATCTCAGCTGGTGTGGACAGTGTTGCCATAAGGATTTCAGAACAGTCCTACTAGTTTTGGAAATCAATTAGCAAGGGAACTTGAGAGCTGGGAACCTCCAGACCCGGGAGGAATTTTACTCCAGTATGTGCATGATCTAGTATTAGCCACTAGAACAAAAGAAAGCTGCATCAACTGGACTGTGTTGAACTTCCTGGGTCTTAATGGGTATCGAGTCTCCCAACAGAAAGCCCAGCTGACACAACAACAGGTCATCCTGTTTGGGATATGAGGTTTCCAGAGGACAAGGAACACTGGGGAAGGACTGCAAAGAAGCCATCTGCCAGACACTCCTGCCCCAGATGGTAAAAGAACTACGGGCATTCTTGGGAATGACATGTTGGTGTCGACTCTGGATATAGAACTATGGACTTTTAGTAAAACCACTGTATGAATTGATAAAAAAGAGTCAGTCCAAATTGGTGAGACACAAAGGGCATTCCAGCAGCTCAAGCAAGGGCTAATGAGAGCCCCTGTACTGGGACTGCCTGACATCTCAAAGCCATTTTGGCTATTTTCACATGAAAGACAAGGAATAGCACTGGGAGTATTAGCACAAAAAGTTGCATCCTTGATTCCAGACAGTAAAATCCAAAGAGAGGTGAAACCCAAGTATTTCAAGGAAGATATGAAACCGATTGAGGATTTAGGTTGTAAGGAACAGGAGAATGAATGGGCCCAAGTGGCAGGTGGTCACTTAGTAGTTTCATCTACTTTGCTGTGGGCTCTAGTGTTTGCTGAATATAAAAAAACTCACTGGGGAGCCGATGCCCTGTATCAATCATTAAACCAGAAAACAGTGGCCAGGGATTTATACACTACAGTAAAACAGGTCTCCCAACAATGTGAGATATGCCTAAGGAACAATCCCCATACGACCCATCGAGTGAAATTAGGGACAGTTGGGAAAAGGGATCATCCTGGGCAACACTGGCAAATTGATTTTTCTGAACTCCCTAGAGAAGGGGGGTTTCGATATTTGCTGGTGATGGCTGATACCTTCTCAGGTTGGCCAGAGGCTGTCCCATGCAGAAGGAATAAGGCAAGAGAGGTAATCAAACTGTTATGAAATGAAATAATCCCTCGTTTTGGGGTATCAGCTGCAATATCCTCTGATAAGGGGGCTAGATAAACCAATTCATGATTTTAAACCATGTGATTATGTGTATATAAAATTCTTTGCAGGATCTCTGCTTGAACAGAAGTGGGAAGGGCCCTTCCAGGTGTTGCTGACAACTTTTGCTGCAATGAAGATCAGAGAACAACCCGCTTGGTTCCACTATTCACAAGTAAAGAAAGCACCAGGAAAGCAGTGGATGACAAAACCAGTGAGACCAAAGACTCTTTTGATGATAAAATGGCAATTTAGATATATACATTTGATAATTGTAGGACCAATCATGGGAAAGGGACAGTGGGTAATGGGGATCATCTTAATCTGTGTGTACAAAACTATTAAGTTGGGAAAAACAATTGATTTATAACAGCCACTAGCCAGCTTCAACAAGAACGCTCTTGGGACCAAAATTCCCATCTGACCATGATACAGAACATTACAGACATACTCCACAGAAATGATTGTTGGATTTGTTCTAAATTACCAAGGCATTCCTCAGAAACACTAAAATATATGCGAGTTCCTATCCCAGGTGACACCAGCAAAGCTTCCCACATCGTAGTCTGTGCTAACTTGTCCCTCCAACAAAACCTCTCCTTAGAACAACCCCTCAGAGACTATAAAATCACATGTGTACAGAGGTGCTATTTAAATGCCACCAAGGGGAGACAAGGAGTCAGTATAACAGATCTCTATTGTAAAATGACATGACTACAGAAGTGGGAATCACAGAAGGGTGCAGTTCTTGTAGGAGTTATGGGCCACCAACATTTCACCTGGGAATTCTACAATAATGTAAGAAAAGCAAGTCGAAACCCTCAATTGGCCAGTACCCAAAATCACCAAGTGGGCTGGTATTGGATATGTGGAAACCGCTCTCTGAAAATGTTGCCCCTTGGATGGAAAGGAGCATGTACCCTAGGAACTCTAGTCCCGAGCATAACTGTTATTGATAAGATACATAAACAAACTGGGTTAGTAAAAAAGCGTCCATTAGGCGAACCAAAAGAGCCCCTAATGCTATCACTGAAAGGCCCAATGCATTCCATAGTCTTGCCAGGTGGTTTCTCCCATGGCTTGGGGTCAGCAAATTAGAAAAGACCCTCGTGAGTATTTCAGCAGCGATAGAAAATGCTGAAAATGAGACTATTGATGCTTGGCGAGCGTCACAACTGGAAGTTTCTATCTCAGGTTGTACTTCAAAATCTCATGGCATTAGATACGTTGTTAGCAACACAAGGAGGGGTCTGTGCAGTGATTAACACAAGTTGTTGATTGTCTATAGATCAAAGTGGCAGGATTGATACAGACAGTATGACTTCCTAGTTTTCAGTGGCTAAAGCTATTAATTGCAGGACTAATACTTTTACTAGTATTAAGTATAATAATTTTTGCAATGCTGAAATGTTTTAAAAGGTGCTGCTGGAATTCAACAGAAAATTACTGGGAATGTGTGGAGAGTTTTGCAGAAGACTGGCTGCGTGAGAAAGGTCACGTAGACATGATACAGCTGGTTAATTGTAAGAGCTGAGAAAAGGGAGTTTTGCAAGAAACCAGGACAGCATGCCCTTGAGCACCAAACCGCTGTACAATAACAAGATATGATAGAGGGAAAGCTTGGACATGAGTGTGAGAAAGCTAACCTGGGAACACTAACTACAAGAATGTAATCAAAGGTGTGGTTAACATTAATAGCTAGCCAATGGTGAGCTTAGCTTTGCACTATGTTATGAGCTTCATTATTGAGAGTATAAATATGGCCTGATTGGAGTCAATAAACGAGACTTGCTGATCAATCACCATGGTCGGTCGCTTTTCTCCAGTCGCCTCCCACAAATGGTGACCCCAACGGAGAACGACCACGGCGGAGCGACGAGGTGGTTCGGGTCCTGAAGCAGCGGGGACGGCGAAATAAGCACCGAGAAGGAGGGGGTGCCGCGCCCTGGGTGACCGCAAAGGCGAGCCCGGCCGATACGTGCTGCGGAGACCTTGTAAGGCTGCAACAGCGCTGACGATTTAATCATGGAAAGGCAAGCAGCATATGATTTATTTTCTTGCTTTTTAGAAAAGCGTAGGATTAAGGGTATAGATGTTAAGAAGGAACTCCCTGGGTTGTTAGCTTATGGATATGATAAGGGGCTCTTTTTGAACCCCCACACAGTACACGAGTTACAGGAATGGCGTAAATTTGGGGATAAGCTATGGGAGGCCACTTTAGAGGATGATAAGACTGCTAGAAAATTGGGCAAGTTATGGAAAGTTGTTTACAATGAGCTTTTGCAACACCAGGCTGAAAGGAGGGCATCGCAACAGGCTAATGTGGCACAAAGTAGCAATAGAGACTATAGCGGCTGGTCTGAGTGTCCGTTACCCCCCGCGACATCCACGGTTACGCTGCCACCGCCAGCCCCTGCGTCTCCCCCGCCTGCCGACTCGGTGAGGCCAACTGCTCCCCCGGAGCCACGGCCCGGGGGCCCCCAGCTCCGCGGTGGCAATGAGCCGATCCCTGGGGCGGAGAGCCATCTAGCGGAGGATATTGCAAAGGAGCGCAGGGAGGCTTGGGCTGCGCTGGCAAAAGATTGCATGGAATCGGGGGATAGTGGGGCATTAGGGGCTGCGCAAGACGTAGCCTGCCCAGTGATGTATACGCCGCTGGCTGAGGGAGGATTACAAGCCGCTATTGCGCCTCTGGATTGGAAACTTTTATCTCAATTACGAGCCACTGTTAGTCAGTTTGGTGTTAAAAGTGAACCAGTAAAGCAAATGCTAGATTATATTTGGGGAACTCAGCTGTTGTTGCCGGGTGACTGCAGAGCATTGGCTAAGCTGATTTTTTCACAACATCAACAACTCCTTTTCAGTGCCCATTGGCAGGCATTATGCCAGCAATGCACCCAAGTGCAACGGCCACCGGAAGACCCCTTACGAGGCGTCACCTTAGCCGAGCTGATGGGCTTAGGTGCATTTCTGCCGACTGAGGCACAAGCATTACTTGGCCCTGCTAAGTGTAGGGAAGCTATGAGGCTGGCCCGGGAGGCCATGGATCTAGTGAAGGAGCCAGGGGGAATTCCATCCTACATGGGAATCAAACAGGGAACAGATGAGGCTTTTGGCAATTTTATAGATAAAGTTGCTAATGCCATTGAACGAGCTGGGGTCCCTGACTATATGAAAGGTGCACTGTTAAAGCAGTGTGCTATCCAAAACAGTAATGCAGCAACAAAAAATATATTGAGCACCTTAGGGTGGGAGTGGACCATTGAACAAGCCCTTGAGCGCCTTTCCAGTGTACCCGCAGGTCCCCAAGCCATGCTAGTAGACGCAATCAAAGAACTAGGGGCGGGATTACACAAGCAAGCTGAGGCAGCGCAGACTCAGGTGTTAGCTGCTCTTGCACCCTTACAAGCCGCTGCGATAACTGGTGTAAAGGCTCCATCTAGCGGCCGACTACGGTGTTATCGCTGTGGAGGAACGGGTCACATATGCCGGGATTGTCAAGCCACCAGCCTGTGGTGTCAGAAGTGCCGCGTCGATTCCCATAACACAGGCGCTTGCCGACGCCGTCCGGGAAACTACAAGGCCAGCGCGAACACAGCCAACAGCAGCCGCGCTCAGACACAAATAGCTGCTGCCCAGCAACAAGCACCGGTACCCTCCTACGGCCCGCCACCACCGGAAGCCTCGGCCTGGACCTGGCAGCTGCAGTAACCGTCTCACTGATGACCACTCGACCCGAGAAAGTGCCAACAGGGATACAAGGACCTATCATAATCCAAGGACAAGCTATGGGTGCTTTGCTTTTAGGGCGTTCTTCGGCATCAATGATGGGACTGTTTGTATTGCCTGGAGTAATTGATGCTGATTATACTGGAGAAATACAAATGATGGTATACACCCCTTTTCCACCGTTACGGATACAACAGGGCCAAAGGGTGGCTCAGCTAATTCCACTTCCACAAATAACAAAACCTCTAGCGCCACCACAAGCATCACAGAGGGGAGCGCGAGGGTTTGGCTCTACTGGAGGGTTGACATTGTTGACCCTAGATCTAACCGACAGGCCGAAGCACATCATACAACTGGAGTTTCAAGGAGAAAAGAAAACCCTCCAAGGACTATTGGACACTGGTGCAGATTCCAGCATCATTGCCCCAGAATGTTGGCCCCAACATTGGCCACTACGAGCATCAATGTCAACGGTCACCGGAGTGGGTGGGTTGACCCTGGCCAGGCGATCCCCCACGTTGCTGGTAACCATTGACAAGACGACGCTGCACAATGTGTTTTCCGTCGTGCCTTTGCCTCCAACGGTACAGTGCCTTATTGGAAGGGATATTTTGTCTCAACTGGGAATGGTATTAACCAATGAGCGCCCTTTGGGTTAACGGCCATTGCATGGACTTTCCCGATCCCACTGGTTTGGACTACCGATACGCCAGTCTGGGTTAAGCAATGGCCATTGAAAAGGGAAAGTTTAGAACAAGCACATGAGCTGGTACAAGAACAGTTTGATCAGGGACATTTGAGGCTGTCGACTAGCCCGTGGAATACCCCTATTTTTGTTATTAAGAAGAAATCTGGAAAGTATCGGCTGTTACATGACCTAAGAGCAGTAAATAATCAGATGGAGCCCATGGGAGCCCTACAACCAGGACTACCTAACCCTGCCATGTTACCATCTAATTGGCCCCTGTTAATAGTAGATCTGAGAGACTGTTTCTTTACAATTGGCCTACACCCTCAAGATATCCAAAGGTTTGCATTTACACTGCCCGCTTTAAACAGAGAAGGGCCTGATCAGCGCTTTGAATGGACTGTATTACCACAAGGTATGCGAAACAGCCCTACACTTTGTCAGTTGTATGTGGATGATGCCCTCCACTCGCTACGTCAAAAGTGGCCCGAAATGATCATCTATCATTATATGGATGACATTTTGTTTGCGCAGCAGCAATCATTTTCTGACCAGCACATTAGAATAATACAGGAAACATTAAACGAACAAGGACTGGTAGTAGCCCCAGAAAAAATCCAAATGTCGGCGCCCTGGAAGTATTTAGGGTGGACGCTCACAGATTCAACAGTGTCCCCACAAAAACTGCAATTAACAACGCGAATAGCTACGCTACATGATGCTCAGCAGCTGTTAGGAGACCTACAATGGCTGCGCCCCGTTGTCGGCATACCTAATGAATT
The DNA here is from genome assembly GCF_020740795.1 of Apus apus. NCBI lineage: Eukaryota > Metazoa > Chordata > Aves > Apodiformes > Apodidae > Apus > Apus apus. The sequence goes on along the minus strand of NW_026248848.1, from coordinate 216,684 downwards.
GCTAGACCAGCTGAGGCCTCTACTCAAGGGTACTGACCCCATGCAACCGGTCACAGTCACAGCAGAGCAACAAGCTGTTCTACAACAAATAATTGACTGTGTGCTCTGCGGTACTGTACGCAGACGGGACTTTACCCTCCCGATACAGCTCATCATCTGGTGTGGCCCTAAGTATCTATTGGGTGCCTTAGCTCAGCAACAAAAGAAAACGGGGGAGGTATGGGTATTAGAATGGATTTCTCCCCCATTGCAACAACATAGAACCCTTTATCAGAAAATTGAAATGTTGGCAGATTTAGTGAAAAAGGGGCGTGAACGAGCGCTGCAAGTCACAGGAGTGGAGCCAGAGCAGATATGGATACCTATGCAGAAAGACACCTTGACGTGGTATCTACGCAATAGCATGGAGCTACAGGACGCAGTATTGGGGGCCAGCTGTGTGATCGCCACGGACAAGATTCCCAGTATACCGCTGAGTTGGGTTGGACAGTGGGGCTGGATGCAACGTCCAAAGAGATCTTTAACACCGCTAGAGAATGCAGTGACGGCCTACACCGATGCCGGACGGAAATCCAGATCAGCGGCGGTGACCTGGCAAGAAGGAGAAGCTTGGCGACAGCAGCTACTCCCAGCCACCGACATGGATTCTTTACAAACTATGGAACTGCTAGCGGTGGTGTGGGCGATGTTGAACCTAAAAGGGCCCCTTAATATTGTCACGGACTCCCTATATGTAGCGGGGGTGTGTGAACGAATAGAGGAAGCTTATATTAGGGAAGTCCAAAACAAAAGGTTGCATGCACTTTTTATACAACTACAGAAAGCCATCAGGTTAAGGCAGCACCCTTTTTCTGTTATCCACATAAGGAGTCATAAATGGGATGTAGGATTAGGAGAAGGCAACTCACGAGCAGACAAACTAGTGTCAGTGTTACAAGGAACACCTTTACCGCAACAAACATTGGCCAGAGAAGCACATTCTATGTTTCATCAGAATGCCAAGGGGTTACAGAAGGAATTTAAAATCTCATATGAGGAAGCCAAGGCCATAGTCAGGTCATGTCCAGTTTGTAGTCATCATAATGGAGGTTGTGGTTTAGGCTTGGGAGTTAACCCTCGAGGCTTGAAAGCCAACGAGAACTGGCAGATGGATGTCACGCATGTAGGCGAGTTTGGGAGGTTAAAATATGTGCATGTAACTATAGATACCCATAGCCACTTTATATGGGCCACCGCTCAGGCTGGGGAGAAGGCCATACATGTGGAAAGGCACCTCAGTAGCTGTTTTGCGGTAATGGGAACACCACAGCTGATAAAAACAGATAATGGCCCAGCCTACTCTAGCAAAAGGGTTAGAGGATTTCTGCAGTCATGGGGGATCAGACATATCACAGGTATCCCCAACTCTCCAACAGGGCAAGCAATTGTAGAAAGAGCCAATGGCACTTTGAAGAGGTATCCAAAGAAGTTCTCTGACACAAAAGATCTTCAGGGAAGGTTGCTAAAATGTCTCTTTGTGTTAAACTTTCTCTGTGTTTTTGGAGAGAATAAAGAACCTGCTGCCATCAAGCATCATGTCCCTCTAACAGGACAAGAGGAGCAAAATGTGAGGGTTAGATACAGAGACCCCAAAACAGGTCAATGGCAGGAGCCAGCAAGGGTCTTATATTGGGGTCGAGGGTATCTTTGTGTTTCCACCCCAACAGGTCCACTTTGGGTCCCAGCAAGATGGACTAAGCCAGTGTTGGATGCTGTCGACGCGCTCAGCCCACCACCACAGGAACCTGTTACAGAACAACACCTGGCGTAGGGACGCCAGAAGACAATGAGGACTTTTGTTTTAACAATTGTAGGTGTTCTTGTTGTTTCAGGGGTTGCCGTATGGGTCCCAGCTCAATCAAAAGAAAATATATGGGTCACTCTAGCCAACAAAACAGGTCAAGAGGCAATATGCCTATCTTTGTCCTCGCCAGGTAACCCTTTCTCTACACGTTTAGTAGATGTGCCTTTAGATGACTTTTGTCACTCTTTCACAATTATTGTTAGATGTAGACTCGGTGTGCCACACTATGCTGCAAAATTGGGCAGCTATAGATTTTTATTGTTAGCACAAGAGCACGGCTGTGAAGACTTTGAAGGAATGTGCTGTATGAACCTCTCTGATCACTCGATGTCAATCCGTGCCCAGTTGTCAAAACTCCAACAGCTTACCAACCGTTTACAACAAGACACAGGTCTAGGCCTTGACAGCTGGCTCAAAGGCCTAGGTTTAGGCCCTTGACTAAGGGGAATCATACAATATGCCTTAATTATTGTTAGAATGATTTTGTTAGCCTTGCTAATATTACCATGTATACTAAGCTGCTTATAGAAAATGATTAATTGTATGCTAAGTCAAGCTTTCCCGGCTAATCAAATGCTCCACAAAGAAAACAGGGGAGATGTGGAGAGTTTTGCAGAAGACTGGCTGCGTGAGAAAGGTCACGTAGACATGATACAGCTGGTTAATTGTAAGAGCTGAGAAAAGGGAGTTTTGCAAGAAACCAGGACAGCATGCCCTTGAGCACCAAACCGCTGTACAATAACAAGATATGATAGAGGGAAAGCTTGGACATGAGTGTGAGAAAGCTAACCTGGGAACACTAACTACAAGAATGTAATCAAAGGTGTGGTTAACATTAATAGCTAGCCAATGGTGAGCTTAGCTTTGCACTATGTTATGAGCTTCATTATTGAGAGTATAAATATGGCCTGATTGGAGTCAATAAACGAGACTTGCTGATCAATCACCATGGTCGGTCGCTTTTCTCCAGTCGCCTCCCACAGGAATGGACAAGAAACAAAGTCAGATATCAGGTAGCATCAGGGAAGTATTTTACCAAGTCAGTAAATCAGGATGAGTTACTATAGTATTGTTGCAAAAGAATTTGCAACAAGAAAAGAAAAAGGGGGAGTGAAAGAGAGAATGAAGCAGACTCTGACTTCAACTAGGGAACTGCTTGTAGGGTGTAAATCTCTCGTCGGGGCCTACTGCTAGTGAGTTGTAAAAGACTTTTGTGTGAGCTCCTCTGTAGTTTTAGGGATGAAATACGAGGGTCCTTGAAGAAGAAAGAAGCCACTCAGCTGCGACTAGGGATGCTGCTGGAACCAGTTCTACTGCGGAGTCAGCAGAGAGAAACGGGAGAAGAGACAGAGCTGGGCCAGGGGTTCATGTGAGGAAGACTCAAGGATAAATTAAACAACCCCCAGGAGACCCGAATGGACTTAACACGCATGCGACAATGGGCGGACACTTATGTAAATGATGTCTCGAGAAACTAATGAATATGTGAACCCTTTCCTACAAATATTACACGTCATTCAGAATCAGCTGTATATATATCTCTAGCTTACTTTGTAAGGTGCTCACCTTTTTGGAGGAGCTGCCCTTGTGTGTCCGGCACCGTGAATAAAGATCCCGACTGAACAGCCCTGAGACTGTTGGGTGAACTTTCTTGGTTTCAGTGGGGGAGACAAAGACCAACTAGAAGCCGAGGGGTCGAGACAAAGGACAAGGAGGGTTCTTCTCCAATTAAGGTCCCGGGAAAAACAGACTCAACTCAGGGAAAAACAGCAGTTTAATGGAGAAGTAATGAGATGCCCCTGGGATGCAGACACACCCAGAGCAGGGCTCACATACTTCACCCCACCCCTCCCTTCTTCCCCGGCCCAAATCGCTTTGTTCCTGGTTTCTCTCCCTGCTTCCCCCCTCAGGGGATGGGGTTTAGAGTCAGTTCAGTCCGGTGGTTCCTGCTGCTCCTTCCTCCTCAGGAAGAAGGATTCCTGACAGTCCTGCCCTGCTCCCCACGGGGTCCCTCCATGGCAGAGTCCTCCACCAACCTCTCCTCCATCAGCCCTTCCCACCAGGCCCGGAGCTGCTCCAGCGCTGCCCGCAGGGTCACGGGGGCTTCGGGAACAGGCACCTCCCCTGGCCCGGGGGCTTCCACGGCTGCGGATCCAAGTCCAGGGGCTGCAAATCCAAGTCCACCCCTCCTGGCACCTGCAGGGAATGTTCCACCACGTGCCTCCATGAATGCAGGGGGACAGCTGCCATCTCGCCATGGGCTGCAGGGAACCTTCTGCTCGGGCACCTTCTGCCCCTCCTTCCTCCCCCACCACAGACACCGCTCTGCCTCTCCAGCCCAGCTCTGCTCCCTGCTCCCTCTGCTCAGCTCTTATCTCAGTTCATTCCTATGTTCATGGCAGAGGTGCATCTCTTGTCCCTCTAATGGCTCCTTGGCTGGTTTGGGAGCAGGGGGAGCTTCTCAGCTTCTTGCCAGAGCCGCCCCTGGGGCCCTTCCCTGCTCCCCAAAATCCGGCCAAACCAAGCCAGCACAATGGGCTGTCTGGAAAAGCAGGGCCTGTGGGGGGGAGGGTGTCCTCAGTGGCAGGGCTCTCCTGTCCAGCCCGTGCTGTGGCTGGTCTTGGGACAGGCCTTCCCGAATGCAGTCTGGGGGTCAGTGCTGGCCCTCCTGCTTCTGGCAGCAGGATTCTGTCCCCTCAGCCCCATCCAAGGGGCTGTGCAGGGGAAGCAGCAGTGCAGGGGGAACTCCTCGTGCCCGCAGGGCCCAGAGAAGATTCACCCCCCTGCTCTCTTCCCGCCCTTGGAAAACAAGTCTGAGAAGCTCCTTTGTAATTTCTTAGATTAACATGAGGCCAGGTACCCTCGGCAGGAAGACGCTGATTCTCACGCCTGTTAATGAGAAGCAGCCCAGGCCTGTCCAAGAGAGGCCTCCAGGTGCCCCCCCACGTCCCCAGAGCAGCCCGGTGACGTCACAACAGGCCACTGTGATGTCACAAGGAAGCTCCATGGCAACGTGAGGATGGGGCCACCAGCCATGTCTATATAAAGGCCGTGGCTGGAGCCCAGCTGTGCTGTCCGCAGCAGCTGCCCCTGGAGACAGAGGTGCTAGCGCAGGATCGCAGTTGTGCCAGAGCTCTGGAAGGAGCCATGGAGCGTTGTGCAGGAAGACGAGCTGGTGTCCCCAAGGGTGACCCAGCCAGTGGAGCAGGACAGAGGAGAGAGGTGAGCAGGGAGGGAGAGGGCTCAGCCGGGGAGCCTGGGACATGGCGGGGGCTGCTGTGGCACCTGCCCTGTCCTGCCCCTGCCGGGCAGGAGGCTGAGGAGCTGGCGCCTCGAGTGTCTCTCTCTTCCCAGGCCGGGCACAGAAGGCAGCAGGCAGGACAAGGAGCTGCTGGGCTGATGGACCCCAGGGAGCTGCTGGAGCTGCCCCTCGGGGTCAAGGTCCCTGTGCCGCCCGGCTCCAGGCCTGTGTTCCACAGGGCCAAGCTGGGGGAAAAGGTAAAGGAAGCAGCAAGGGCTGGAAAAGCTCTTTTCTGTGACGGGGTCTCCTCAGAGGAGTCCTTGTGGGCAGCTGCTCTGCAGCGGGAGCTGCAGCCCTTCAGTGGGGCAGGGCTGGGCAGTGGAGGGGAGCTCCTGGCTCCCTGCTGCGCTGCTCCCTGCTGCTCTCCCTGCCCCTTCACACTCTGCCATGTCTCTCTTCCAGCTTCACCAGCCCACCGGCTATTGGGATCTGGGAGATCCCTACAGCAGGCGGTTGGACACGGAGTACAACAGCCTGCATGACCCCTATCTGCAGGAGTACCACAAGCGCAAAGACAACCTGCAGAGGCTGAAGAAGGAGGGATTTGTCACCCGCGATGGCAAAGTAGGTTTGGAGGCCGTGGGGCTGATCCAGAGGGCTCCCCTTGAGCAGGGTTCCCTGAGTGCAGAGGGAGAGAGTATGTGTGGAGGAGCAGATCCTGCCTCCCTGCCTCCCTCCCTCCCTTCCACCCTGCTTCTCTCCCTCCCCTCCTCCCGCCGGGTCGGGGCTGTGTCGGGAAGGCAGCCTGCGTGGCTGGCTTGGCAGGGCTGGGCTGATTCTGCCCTTGTCTCCCCACAGGTGGTCTGCACTCTGAAGCAGTTCAACGAGTACAGGCAGTACCTGACCACGCAGAAGCAGGAGGCAGAGAAGATGTCCCGGCGAGGGGAGGTGGGCAAAGCGGGGTGTTGGCGGCAGCTGCCAGCGGCACGGGGCCGAGGGCTGGGGCTGCACTGGCTGCGTCTCGGGGAGGGGGTCAGTGCAGAAGAGGTGGGGGCTGTGGGGCTGGGCCTTGTGGCGGGGCCAGGAGAAGGCGGCTGGGAGCTGAGCTAGCGCAGGGGCTGGGCTGGGCACAGCGGGCAGGAAGGTGCTGGGCAAGCAGGCCAGTCCTGCGGGAAGCCCTTCTCTTCTGCCCCCGTGGCCTGGCTGCAGCAGAGCGCTGGCCGGGCTGCGCCTGCAGCCTCGGCACGCAGGGCCCTGAGCGCCTGGGCAGGCCCCAGGGAGCCACAACCTGCTGTCACCTTGCAGGGAAGGCTTCAGCAACACCTGGCCCAGGGGAAGGCTGCCCCCAAGGCGCCGATATCTGCTGACGTTTCTCGCCTGGTAAAGAAAGAGCTGAAGCCTGAGAAGCCATCTTGCCCCCCTGCACCCAAGAGCAGCAAGAGCTCCCAGAAAGCAGAGCAGTGCAGAAGAGGGAAAGGAGCTTTGGACAAGGGCCAACCTCGGCTGGGACAGGAAGGTGCTGAGCTGCCCAGGGGGGTCAGTCGTGAGGCTGACACCAGGAAGAAGCCAGACCTGGGTGCTGCCAGCACGTCCACAGCTGCCTTAGAGCAGCAAAGGCCAAGCGAAGCCCAGCTTGAAGAGATGGCAAAGGCTATGGTGCAGGACGTGTTTGAGAGGGTGAAGGCACCTCAGAACGTGCTTGGCTTTGTTTTAAGGAGGGCTGCTGTGGCCATCAGACAGGGGCTGTGTGGCAGTGCAGGAAGAGCAGAGCAATCCCAGACTTCTCCTGCAGATGGGCGGCAGGCCATTGCAGAGATGGCCAGAGAGCTGGTAGCCACCGTGTTGGACAGCCTGGGGAGGTATTTGGCATCCAGCACGTTCCCAGGAGCCAGGCAGAAGGAGCAGCCGGTTGCCAGAGGAGCCACCCAAGCAGGAAAATGCAAGGAAAGCAAATGGGGGCAAGCTGAACCAGCAGCTTCAGACAGGGCATCTTCCCAGGCTTCCCTTGACAAACTCATCAGAGAGGTTGTGGAGAATGTTTCCTGTGCCTTGGACTCCTTTTTAGCCTCTCAACTGGATCGGGACTCGAGCTGCGTCACCTATTGTGAAATCCTGGAGCTTCCCAGAGGAAGTCTCTCCAGCAGACAGGTGCAGCCATCCCAGATGCCTTTCTCCAGACAGGCCAGGCTAGAAGGAAAAGGATTCCCCAGAACATCTGAAGAGCAGGGCCAGGAAGCCAGCAAGGGAGTCAAGTTGCCTGTGTTATGCCCACAGCCAAAGGCAGGCACTGCCCGTGTCTCCCAGCTGAGACCCAGGGGTGCCAGGGAGAGCCTCCCAGGTGCTGTCAGCAGGGTTCAGCAGCGCCCTGCAGCACCCACTGGCCAGGACAGAACCTTTCTCCCCGAGATTCCTGGAGCAGCAAAGTCTGAGGGAGAAAGGCAGCCAAAGAAAACAGCGGCCTCGGACCAGGAGTCTCCCCTGAGGATCATGGCACGACGGATCGTACAATACACGTTAAAGCGGATCTGTCAGCCTGGGCCTCTACTGACCCCCAAGGAGCCCTCAAGAAATCCCATCGTCCGAGCACCCACCCCATGGAACAGGCAGGAGAGACGGGACACTGAGGCCAGCCTCCTCTCCATGTGCTCTGGGTTTTGCAGGCAGACCCCAGGGAACAGGCAGGAGAGACGGGACACTGAGGCCAGCCTCCTCTGCATGTGCCCTGGGTTTTCCAGACAGATCCCAGGGAACAGGCAGGAGAGACGGGACACTGAGGCCAGCCTCCTCTCCATGTGCCCTGGGTTTTCCAGACAGATCCCAGGGAACAGGCAGGAGAGACGGGACACTGAGGCCAGCCTCCTCTCCATGTGCCCTGGGTTTTCCAGGCAGCCTGTCCCTCCGGCAGCTCCAAAGCCCCCTGCCCAGGCAGGAGCACGGCGCAGGGGGCTGCCGCCTTGAGCTTCTCCACCGCCAGCCCCAGCAGCCCCTGCCAGAAAAGAGGGGTGAGCTGGGGGGGCTGGGATCATGTGCTGGGGAGGCCCGTGTGGCAAGAGAGGCACGGAAGTCCTCGGCAGCTCGACACTTCTCCTGGAGTGCTTATGAAAGGGGAGCTGTCAGCCTGGGCCTGCAGTGCAGGGGGGCAGTTGTGCAAGAGCTCGGGAAGGAGCCATGGAGCAGAGTCTCGCTGCTGGTGTCCCCAAGGGTGACCCAGCCAGTGGAGCAGGACAGAGGAGAGAGGTGAGCAGGGAGGGAGAGGGCTCAGCCGGGGAGCCTGGGACATGGCGGGGGCTGCTGTGGCACCTGCCCTGTCCTGCCCCTGCCGGGCAGGAGGCTGAGGAGCTGGCGCCTCGAGTGTCTCTCTCTTCCCAGGCCGGGCACAGAAGGCAGCAGGCAGGACAAGGAGCTGCTGGGCTGATGGACCCCAGGGAGCTGCTGGAGCTGCCCCTCGGGGTCAAGGTCCCTGTGCCGCCCGGCTCCAGGCCTGTGTTCCACAGGGCCAAGCTGGGGGAAAAGGTAAAGGAAGCAGCAAGGGCTGGAAAAGCTCTTTTCTGTGAGCGGGTCTCCTCAGAGGAGTCCTTGTGGGCAGCTGCTCTGCAGCGGGAGCTGCAGCCCTGCAGTGGGGCAGGGCTGGGCAGTGGAGGGGAGCTCCTGGCTCCCTGCTGCGCTGCTCCCTGCTGCTCTCCCTGCCCCTTCACACTCTGCCATGTCTCTCTTGCAGCTTCACCAGCCCACCGGCTATTGGGATCTGGGAGATCCCTACAGCAGGCGGTTGGACACGGAGTACAACAGCCTGCATGACCCCTATCTGCAGGAGTACCACAAGCGCAAAGACAACCTGCAGAGGCTGAAGAAGGAGGGATTTGTCACCCGCGACAACAAATGAGCTTTGGATGCCATGGGAGTGATCCAGAAGGCTCCCCATGAACAGGATTCCCTGAGTGCAGAGAGGGAGTGTATGTGGAGGAGCAGCTCCTCCACACACTCTTCCTCCCTCTCCCCTTCCCTCCCTTCCACCCTGCTTCTCTCCCTCCCTGCCTCCCGCCGGGTCGGGGCTGTTTCGGGAAGGCAGCCTGTGTGGCTGGCTTGGCAGGGCTGGGCTGATTCTGCCCTTGTCTCCCCACAGGTGGTCTGCACTCTGAAATAGTTCAAATAGTACAGGATACTCATTAGGAGATTCAATAGAAATATAGCCTAATAAAAATTTACTAATGTTATTAATTTGCTGTACTAAGGTAGCTGAACGGGTTGCTTTTAAAACAATGTGCTTTGTGAAACTGTCAGTCAGTTAGGCCAAGCATCCTGCAGGCTGTGATAATATTAAGTCTTCTAAGAACCTGTGGTGCCTACAGACAACATTCATGTTGATTCTGACCCACCTCGGAAATCTACCAGCAGGAGACTAGAGACAGGACCAGGGGGAGAGACAGGACAAAGACCACAAAGGACTAGAATCAACAAAGTCCCCAGGAGACTCTCAAGCTTGCAGAATTACCAAGAGAGCTAATTCCAGGAAATAAACTGACTATGTAGAAGAATTCTGGGAACTCATTGATGTGGAACGAATATGGGTGGTTTTGGTGTCTATGAGTTGGGGTGTTTCACTAACTGGTCGGAGCACTCGTGGTGGAGAATCCCCAGCGCTGCCCAGCGCTGCAGCAAAGAACGCCTGCTGAGTGACAGATGGTTTGTTGTTATGGGGCCTCGATCTGGGGACCCTTACCCAGCCGCACCCAGGCTGGCACTGCGGGGAGCAGAGTCAGGAAGCCAGGGGGTTTGGAAGCTCCCAAGTGTTGTTTCATCCGGGCGAGGGGAGGTGGGCAAAGCGGGGTGTTGGCGGCAGCTGCCAGTGGCACGGGGCCGAGGGCTGGGGCTGCACTGGCTGCGTCTCGGGGAGGGGGTCAGTGCAGAAGAGGTGGGGGCCGAGGGCTGGGGCCTTTCTCCCAGAGATTCCTGGAGCAGCAAAGTCTGAGGCAGAAAGGCAGCCAGAGCCAACAGCAGCCTTGGACCAGGAGTCTCCTCTGAGGATCATGGCACGACGGATCGTAGAATACACATTAAAGTGGATCTGTCAGCCTGGGCCTCTACTGACCCCCAAGGAGCCCTCAAGAAATCCCATTGTCAGAGCACCCACCCCATGGAACAGGCAGGAGAGACGGGACACTGAGGCCAGCCTCCTCTCCATGTGCCCTGGGTTTTCCAGGCAGCCTGTCCCTCCGGCGGCTCCAAAGCCCCCTGCCCAGGCAGGAGCACGGCGCAGGGGGCTGCCGCCTTGAGCTTCTCCACCGCCAGCCCCAGCAGCCTGTGTCTCTTTCTGTGATGGGGTCTCCTCAGAGAAGTCCTTTTGGGCAGCTTTTCCTGCGAGGGGGCCGCAGGGTGTGGGCTGCTTTTTGTAGCTGTGGGGTGGCCAGAGCCTGCAGGTGCGGGCTCCTGCTGCAGACGTGGCTTCCTGCCTGACTCCGGTGTCTGTTACCGGCTCCCCGCTGGTGTCCGTTAGCCCAGCTCCAACTCTGCTCTCCCAACCAGCTCCAACTCTCCTGCCCTGGCCCTGGCACCGCCCCGGCCCCTTCAGCGCCTCCCGCCGCGTTTCGCTGCCTCAGGAGAGCGAAGGCCCGGGCAGCGGGATCTGCCGCCGCTCCCCTGGGGGCAGATGGAGCTGCTGGCAGCCAGCATTGCTGTCCCGCTCTGCCTGCTGCCCGTCTGGCCAGGGCACCGGAGGGACTGGGCTGGGGCAGGCAGGAGGGCAGGACGCCTTCAGCCGGGGAGAGAGCGGGGCTGGCTGTGGAGGGGTGCGGGGGAGCGCTGGGGATCCGGAAGGGATGGAGGAAGGAGGCACGAGCAGGATCTGCCGCTGCTCCCCTGGGGGCAGATGGAGCTGCTGGCATCAGAGCTCTTGTCACTTCTGGGAGTTCTGCAACAATGGTCATAACTATTCCATACAATATGTTGGAAACAACAACTCAAAGGCGAGTACAGGAGGAGACAATGTTGCAGAGCACCTTGTTCAGGCTGTGGGCTGATCAGTCCCACAGCGGTCACAAGGAGCTCCTCCCGAGTCCAGCAGCAGGCTGCTCAGCCCGGTCCTGGCACCGGGATGGCTCTGGCTCTTTAAGTCGTTCAACCTGCAATACATGAACTAACGTGATTAGACATAAGCACACAGAAATACAAACACACACCAAAAAACCCAACAAGCGAAATACGGATTTACTCAACATGAATTATCCGTTTTGTACTGATTTTATGTTGTTTGTCATTTACATCGGATGCAACCCATGGATTTGAATTCACTGGTGTTTGTAAGGTGAGCTTGACCTCACCAATGTTTGGCAGGTTTGCCAGAACAATTTGTCTGGGATGGAAAAGAGTCTTAGATCGTTTAAAAGACCTTTTATATTCTCTGTGATCTTGAGTGGGTAACTCAGCAAAAAAAGCCTTCAGGTGGGGGCACCTGTTCACCCCCCAGCTGTTGTTTGCAGCAGTGACTGCATCCCTCAATCTTCCATCCCATTGCGAGTCCTGCTGGCGAACGAGACTTTTAATTAACCCATTAGTGTGTTCTACTATCCCCTTAGCTTGTGGGTAGTATGGGACATGAAATGTCCATTTGATACCTTCCCTTTGAGCCCACTGCTGTACCAGCTGTGAGGTGAAGTGAGTTCCATTGTCAGATTGGGTATTTGTGGGTGTAGGTAGAATCCCAAAGACCTTTTCTAAGAAGCAAACCGTGTTTTCACCATTTGCCTTAGAAACAGCTTCGGCACAGGTCAATCCTGACACCACTTCCACAATCACAATGATGTCTTGTTTCTTTCCTGATCTTCGAAAGGGACCGATGTGTTCCACCTGCCATGTGGACCACAAGGGTTTTCCTTCCCTGATACGCAGATGATCAGTTGTTAGGGGATGTTCCCCAAGCGTGATTTTGCAAAGATCACCTGAGGAAATGACTGTCTTGCACTGCTCACGGGTGACAGGCCACCCACGGGATTGGGCCTCTTTGTATAAATCAAAGATTCCTGAATGGCCTGACTGGATTTCCTTCACATCAATCCTAGCTAGCTCGTCAACATAGTTATTCCACTTACTAGCCTCATCCTTTAGAGCAGTTTGAAGCAAAGGTACCCATCCTACATGAAAACCAGGATTACCTTTGGCCATTTTCAGACTTTGTTGCCACTTCTCTTTATGCCAGAGAGGCACCCTGTTAATTTCCCAGTTATTACTCTCCCAGAAAGGAATCCATTCCACACAGCCTTTAAAAGCCCCAAAGGAATCTGTGCAAATGTCCACAGCGTCCTTGGAGGCTTTTTCTTTTAGGAAAACATTAAGAACGGCGTCCAATTCTCCCACCTGGGCACTGCCCTTATCTTGGGTTATGATTTGTTCGCCTGTGGAAGGTTTAACTGCAGCAGATTTGAACAACCAGGTTTTCCCTTCTCTTTGGGACAAAGCATCTGTGAACCAAGCATTAACCATTTCCCTTTTACATTCCAGAGCTTCTTTGATAGGACTGGCGACTTTCATTACTAAATCTTTTTCATTTGTAGATTCAATTTGTTCCTGGAGTTTTAATTGTTTATCTGGGCGTTCTTCAAGTTGGAACAGTCCAGAATAGCACTCAATTTGACGATACCGTTTTTGGATTGTACCCTTTTGGGATATTCCTTCTGGAGGGGCCTTTCCAGATAGTACTTGGCTAACTACCTGGAAAGGGCCTCAAAGAATTACCTTTTGTTTTTTAATGATCTTGCTGATTTCTTCTAGTGCTATACACATAGTTAGCAATCCCTTGTCCAGAATAGAATATTGTTTTTCTGAATCCTTCAATGACTGAGAGTAAAAGCCAACTGGTCGAGTACTCCCGTTAGGTCCCTGTTCCCAGAAATGATCTGATAAGGCACTGGCTGAGAACCCCCCCTCTATGATTATTGGATCCTCTGGGTGAAGGGCCCCAGAGTTTGGTATGTCTGCACCTCCAACAGTAATAGTTCGAGGGCCTCATCATGAGACTCATCCCATTCCCAGTGACGATTCTTCTTTAATTAATCAAAAAGGGGATGTGCTACAATGGATAAATCTAGGATCTGCTTTCTCCAATACTGAAGGGCTCCTAATAGTCCTTGTAGCTCTTTCTTATTGGTGGGTGCCTTTATCTCTCCTAGGTAAGACAAAGTATCGGAAGGATGATTCCAGGTCCCCCCCCTTCCACCTTATTCCCAGAAGTTTTGCCTCTTGGGATGGGGGTTGCGGTTTCCCTTCAGGGATTTCTATTTGCATGCCTATTAAACGCTTGCTTATGGCATCATAAACTGCCTTTATCTCAGCTGCTGAGCTCTCCAGCTTGCTATCGGCTGGAGAGGGGAGAGGGAGCGGCTGGGCGGGGCCCCGCTGCTTTACTCGCTGCCCTTTTGATTCCAAGAGGGAAGGACTGAGTGTTTCTATGTTGTCATTAAAAGGGAAATGCGTCTTAACCGGCTGATCAGGGAAGGGCACCTGCGGCAGCTTATGGGCTGGCACTTTTTTGTTGTCTTAAGGCAGCCCGGGAGCTCCTAGTTCGTGCTATCCAAGTCTGAGGAATCTGAGGAGTCCAAGGAATCCCCAAAGTCCTCCTCCCTCAAAGGGCACACATCTTTTTGCCTTAACTGCTCTTGCAGCTTTTCAATCTCTTGCTGCAGCCCTTTATTGTCCTGTTGCAGTTCTGTATACTCCTGTTGCACCTTTATGCACTCTTGCTGCAGCCCTGCAATTGCTTCTTGCAGCCCTTTATTTTCCTGTTGCCTTTCTGCATACTCTTGTACCTTTCAGCACACCAGCTGCAGCTCCTTAGTCACCTGTTGTAACCCTTTACACACTCTTGGTGCAGCTCTTGAATCAGTTGCTGCACCCTTGCAAACCCTTGCTGCAAACCTTGCTGCATCCTTTATACTCTTGCTACGCCTCTTTATACTCTTGCTGCAGCTCTGTACACTCTGGCTGCGGCTCTGTGGGCTCTGACTGCAGCTCTGGGCACTCTTGCTGCAGCTCTGTACACTCTGGCTGCAGCTCTGGGCACTCTTGCCGCTGCTTTTCCTCACCTGCCATGCAACCGTGGCCAGGAGAAAGAAACAGCATAAAGGGTATTAACATAATCTATCCCATATTTCTCGCTATCCTTTTTTCAGCCTTTAGTAAAAGGGGAATCCTTATCCAATTTTAAAAGGTTATATGCAGTGGTATGGAACTCTCCCAGCACAGAGGCCCCTTGAGCCCACATAAATTCTGCACAGGTGGAAAGTACCGCTGCCTTTTCAGATGGTCCCAAAAGGGCTGCACAAACACATATTTGTTCAGTTCCTCCTCGAACGGAGAGGAAAATGAAGATGGCCCTTCCTGAACCTCAGTGATTTCTGCACAAGTGGTATCTCCTGCACGAGTGGTATTTTCTGCACAAGCAACCTCAGCATTAGTGGTCTTGGTGCTCATTTTGATACCGATTGTGGTAGCTTTACTTATTTTATTTTATTTCTTATTAATTGAGCAATTTAACAATTGAGAGGGTGGTGTGGGGGCTCCAAAAGACCCTCAATATCCCTCTTCTGACACCAAATGTTACGGGTCCGTATCGGGGCTCCCGGCTTCAGGTGCTTCTGCCCCTTCCCCCCAGTGTGGAGAGGTTTGTGGATGAGCCCGAGGGTCACACGTGGCGCTGCCTCTCCCACAGGAACAGCCCCTGTGGGGCCGGATCTTAGAGGGTAGATTAGGACACCCCCTCACCACGCTCACAAATTGTTACTGAGACCAAGGGTTAGTTTACTAATCAATCGGTTTATTAAGGGTCAACACAAACGGAGGGATGAAGGTTCAGGAGAGGCTGTCCAGGTGCACATCAGAAAAGGGATTCCAAGGTGCTATGGTCTTCTTAAATGCACACTCCAAGGGAGAGGGGTAGAATGCATGGAGTGAAAGGGCAAGAGCTGAGCCCGGCAGGAAAGTTAGAGTGTGTGTGTGTGTGTGTGTGTATGTTCACCCTCCTTCCACAGCGCGAGGCTCCCGGGATGGGGCTGCAGGCTCGGCAGGAGATCCGTGGGGGGGGTTCCCAGGAATCGGGGCGACTCCTCCCAGCAGCAGCAGCTGCGGCAAACACCCCATTTTTTCTGCCAGTTATAGGAACCCTCATGTTCTTTTCTTGCTGTGGACTTATCTGCTAGAGCAAGGGGCCTGTTCCAGTCTGTCCTTGGCTAAACCAGCTAAAAGACGCTGCTCTTGCTTTGCTGGCTTGAAAGGCATTTTGTTTAGTCTGACATGGGGGAGAGAAAATGGACCATTCCTGACAGGGGGGATGCAGGGAGAGAAACCAGGAACAAAGAGATTTGGGCTGGGGAAGAAGGGAGGGGTGGGGTAACGTATGTGAGCCCTGCTCTGGGTGTGTCTGCGTCCCAGGGGCATCTCATTACTTCTCCATTAAATTGCTGTTTTTCCCTAGGTTGAGTCTGTTTTTCCCGGGACCTTAATTGGAGAAGAACCCTCCTTGTCCTTTGTTACGACCCCTCAGCTTCTAGTTGGTCTTTGTCCCCCCCACTGAAACCAAGAAAGTTCACCCAACAGTCGCAGGGCTGTTCAGTCGGGATCTTTATTCACGGTGCCGGACACACAAGGGCAGCTCCTCCAAAAAGGTGAGCACCTTACAAAGTAAGCTAGAGATATATATACAGCTGATTCTGAATGACGTGTAATATTTCTAAGAAAGGGTTCACATATTCATTAGTTTCTCGAGACATCATTTACATAAGTGTCCGCCCATTGTCGCATGTGTGTTAAGTCCATTCGGGTCTCCTGGGGGTCGTTTACTTCATCCTTGAGTCTTCCTCACAGGAACCTCTGGCCCAGCTCTGTCTCTTCTCCCATTTCTCTCTGCTG
The DNA here is from genome assembly GCF_020740795.1 of Apus apus. Taxonomy (NCBI): domain Eukaryota; kingdom Metazoa; phylum Chordata; class Aves; order Apodiformes; family Apodidae; genus Apus; species Apus apus. The sequence goes on along the minus strand of NW_026248848.1, from coordinate 200,704 downwards.
ACTCCGCAGGAGAACTGTTTCCAGCAGCATCCCTAGTTGCAGCTGAATGGCTTCTTTCTTCTTCAAGGAGCCTTGTATTTCTTCCCTAAAAATGCAAAGGAGCTCACACAAAAGGCTTTTACAACTCACTAGCAGTAGGCCCAGACGAGAGATTTAGTTGAAGTCAGAGTCTGCTTCATTCTCTGTTTCATTTCCATTGTCAAGATCACAAGGAACTCAGCATCTGTGCTCTCCAGCAAAAGCCCCCTCAGACTCCACAGCAGCTCTGGCCCCTGATGTCTCATGCTCCTCCTGAACCAGCCATGCCTAAAGAGCAGAGGTAACAGTGTGTTTGGTGGGACCTGCCTGCCTGAGTAGCACCTCCCAGGCTTGAGGTGACAAGCCTGGCTCAGAGGGACTGACAAGGCTTCCTGGGACCATCCAGGCTCCTCTTGCCGAGCTCTGGGGACAAAGAGCAGCTGCTCCTCTTGGCCAGGACAGAGGCTCCTGGACGCCTTGCAATAGCAGTAACTGAAGAGCAAGGGAAGTGCAAGCAGCTGCTGTGATGTGAAGTGCTCCAGCCTCTGCCTCGCTCTGGCCTGAAGGCAGCGGTCCTGCCCTGGGCCCTGCGGGCACGAGGAGTTCCCCCTGCAGTGCTGCTTCCCCTGCACAGCCCCTTGGCTGGGGCTGAGGGGACAGAATCCTGCTGCCAGAAGCAGGAGGGCCAGCACTGACCCCCAGACTGCATTCGGGAAGGCCTGTCCCAAGACCAGCCACAGCACGGGCTGGACAGGAGAGCCCTGCCACTGAGGACACCCTCCCCCCCACAGGCCCTGCTTTTCCAGACAGCCCATTGTGCTGGCTTGGTTTGGCCGGATTTTGGGGAGCAGGGAAGGGCCCCAGGGGCGGCTCTGGCAAGAAGCTGAGAAGCTCTCCCTGCTCCCAAACCAGCCAGGGAGCCATTAGAGGGACAATGCACAGCAAAGGCCAAGAGAAGCCCAGCTTGAAGAGATGGCAAAGGCTGTGGTGCAGGACGTGCTGGGGAGGGTGAAGGCACCTCAGAACGTGCTTGGCTTTGTTTTAAGGAGGGCTGCTGTGGCCATCAGACAGGGGCTGTGTGGCCGTGCAGGAAGAGCAGAGCAATCCCAGACTTCTCCTGCAGATGGGCGGCAGGCCATTGCAGAGATGGCCAGAGAGCTGGTAGCCACCGTGTTGGACAGCCTGGGGAGGTATTTGGCATCCAGCACGTTCCCAGGAGCCAGGCAGAAGGAGCAGCCGGTTGCCAGAGGAGCCACCCAAGCAGGAAAATGCAAGGAAAGCAAATGGGGGCAAGCTGAACCAGCAGCTTCAGACAGGGCATCTTCCCAGGCTTCCCTTGACAAACTCATCAGAGAGGTTGTGGAGAATGTTTCCTGTACCTTGGACTCCTTTTTAGCCTCTCAGCTGGAACGGGACTCGAGCTGTGTCACCTATTGTGAAATCATGGAGCTTCCCAGAGGAAGTCTCTCCAGCAGCCAGGTGCAGCCATCCCAGATGCCTTTCTGCAGCCAGGCCAGGCAAGAAGGAAGAGGATTCCCCAGAACATCTGAAGAGCAGGGCCGGGAAGCCAGCAAGGGAGTCAAGTTGCCTGTGTTATGCCCACAGCCAAAGGCAGGCACTGCCCGTGTCTCCCAGCTGAGGCCCAGGGGTGCCAGGGAGAGCCTCCCAGGTGCTGTCAGCAGGGTTCAGCAGCGCCCTGCAGCACCCACTGGCCAGGACAGAACCTTTCTCCCCGAGATTCCTGGGGCAGCAGAGTCTGAGGGAGAAAGGCAGCCAAAGCCAACAGCGGCCTCGGACCAGGAGTCTCCCCTGAGGATCATGGCACGACGGATCGTACAATACACGTTAAAGCGGATCTGTCAGCCTGGGCCTCTACTGCCCCCAAGGAGCCCTCAAGAAATCCCATCGTCCGAGCACCCACCCCATGGAACAGGCAGGAGAGGCGGGACACTGAGTTCAGCCTCCTCTCCATGTGCCCTGGGTTTTCCAGGCAGCCTGTCCCTCCGGCGGCTCCGAAGCCCCCTCCCCAAGCAGGAGCAGGCGCAGGGGGCTGCCCGTGAAGCCTGTCCTGGTCCAGCCCCAGCAGCCCGTCAGAAAAGAGGGTGTGAGCTGGGGGGGCTGGGCCCATGGCCTGGCTTGGCATGTGGCAGGAGAGGTGCGGAACCCCTGGGCAGCTCCAGTGGGCAGCAAAGATCGACCTGACACCGTCGTGCTTGCAATAAAGAGTGTGTCCCCACACGCTCGTGCCTCCTTCATCCAAGACAGGCCCTCCTGTGTTGGGCATTTCCCAGCACTAATGTTTCTTGGCCAAGCAGTTGCCGTTTGTGATCGAGGAATGACCTGGCATGGAGGAAAAGATAGCCTTGCTGCAAGAAGGGGTTACACTGGCTGGAAGCAGGGATGCCTGGACTCCCTGCAAGGGAGTGTAGTTTTCCCGGGGAATGAGAGAAGGAACAGCTTCCACAGTGTCCTTGAGCCCTCCGGGAAAGTGAGGAAACAACAGCAGCGGCAGGTGTCTCTGCAGCAGGCGGCTGGGGGGCAGTCCCAGCCCTGGGACACAGGGAACAGGCACCATCTTGAGCAGAATCTCCTCCCCTCTCCCTTGGCAAGGCCTTCCCATGTGCACTGCTGTGTGTCCCACGCTGTGGACCATGGATCAAGCTCAGGGCTCAACTCCCTCAGCCTCTTTCTGTCTCAGGACATTTCCAGCCCTCTTTTATAGATAAGAAATCGCTGTTCAAGTAAAGTACCTCTCTTCAAATTAGCCAGTTAGCACTGGCCAGGTACGTACTCTGTCAGAGGCATCTTTAACCTGTTGTCCATTGTTTATGCCAGTTAGAGGAACCCTCATGTTCTTTTCTTGCTGTGGACTTATCTGCTAGAGCAAGGGGCCTGTTCCAGTCTGTCCTTGGCTAAACCAGCTAAAAGACGCTTGCTCTTGCTTTGCTGCTTGAAAGGCATTTTGTTCAGTCTTATGTGGGGAGAGAAGCTGGACCGTTCCCCACAATGCCTGTAAGGTGCACCAAACTAGAAGCACTGTGCCTGAGCTGGGTCAGCAAGTGGCAGAGGAAGCTGCAAAGCAGGCTGCAGAAAAAGGCATTGTAGCCCTGACACCTGAGAAGGAAATCGTTTTGCCAGATGTACCACCAAAAGATGATGGAAAAGACAGCAAGCTGATGGCCAAGCTACAGGGCAACGAGCGGGCAAAGGGGTGGGCTGTTACGCCCACCCCTTCTCTTTGGTGAGGGGAATTGCTAAGATAGAAGTTAAATTATGCTAAAAGAACCTGTGATTTGGTGTATCTTTGGGGATGTCATCAGGTAACGGGCCTCACTTTCTGGCTGGAATGGTGAAATGTCTGATGGTTTTATATTGATACATTATGATAGTTGGAAAACCTCTTAGGAAAGTAACCTGGCAATGAGCAGAGGTACTGATCACCCTTTTGATGAGAGCTGAGAGGGCCTGTCATGTTGTGTTCTGCATTCCAGGACTGATCCCCTTGGAGTGCAGGAATGACAGCCATTTCCACCATGCTTTCCATCCAAGCTGTCGTACAACTGATGATAATGAAGCTGGTAACATCAGGCCTGATGAACTGACCATCTCCTACTCTAACACATGAACCACGGGGAACCACGGGGTCCACCATGTACCTCCAGAGCAGCACTGCATAAGAAGAGAAGCAAAATAGCACGAGGAAAAGAGTGGAAAGAAGATGTCGGTAGGTCATTCGGAATGTGAACAATAAGTTAGAAGAAGACTGGCACTGCGCTTGGGCGGGATGGAATGTCCCAACATGCAAAGACAAAAGCCTTACCAGTTGACAGAAATATGTGTGTGTCTATAATAATTACCAGTATTTTAGACCCAGGAAATAGGACTATAAAATGGAAAGATAATCATGGAAAACGCGTAAACTTTGCAGAGTATTGGTCAGCTACAAACGAATCTTTTCCCCCATACACTCCATGTAGTTACACCGAGTAAGCAGGGGATTGTAAACGGTTGAGAGCAAATTCTCAGGAGACCACACACCCTCTGGGGGAAAAGGATGTATATTATTATAACGCCAATGTCTTCTTTGATGGGTTTTGGGCTTTCAGGGGACATTATTTTCTTTGTGGGCACAACGCACACCGACGACTACCAGGGACATGGGAAGGAACGTGCTACGTAGGGATAATTTGGCCGTACTTCCAAATCTTACCAAATGAAACTGCACCTAAACTAAAATTGGCTAGAGCTAAAGGATCAGTAATAAATCTTGATGTGGCTAAATCCAGCTTGCAAAATCGGAAAGGGGAAGAATGGACCCCGGTGAGAATTAGTAACTATTGTGATCCAGCGACAGGGAACCCTACGAGATTTTTAATGGAGCACGAGACCCAATTTATAATCTAACCAGAACTACGTGATTACAAGCAGTAGTAGAATTGGTTGCAAATAAAAATTCCCCAGCCCTGTCCCTGTAATTACTTTACTGATTTTCTTATCTGGTATTTTTAACTTTTGGTTTTCGTGCACACACTCTGCAAGAGTGCGGAGACTTCCCCGAGTCCTGAGAACCAAGCTCCTCCTCTAGTTTGTGAAGAAGTGAGGACTCTGATAAAAGCTGAGGAAGGGGCCTAGATATGAGTATTGTGAAAAGACGAATGTTGCTTACTAACTCGTGCAAAAGTTTGTCACAAATATCCAAGTTAAAGAATATTTTGAGTGTTCTGTCCACAATAAGTAAGCCAATGTTAAACCTCCGTGTTAATAATTCTGTTGAGATGAAGGGGAAGCCAACAAAATCAAGCTGCCAAAGAATTCACTTGCTCCAAAGTGTCACGCAGTGAAGTGTGCCAGATGGACCCCTACCCTCCCCTCAAACAGAGAGGAATGCCTCTATGGAGACAAAGTGAAGTGATCAGGACTAAATCTTCTCCCCCAGTCCTGCCAAGGACACTCTCAAGGAATCCTCCTCTCTCCCTCCCCTTGCACCATTTTGGGGCCAGTACTAAACTTGCTGAAAGGCGGTAAGTGAGGCTTCTATGCCGGGTGTTTTCATAGAGGTGAGAATCTGCCTCAGTTTTCTCAGCTACCCTGTTCATGAAAATCCCTGCTGAAGAAACAAGCAAAGAAACGAAGGGAAAACAAGTCTGCGAAGCTACTTTGTAATTTCTTAGATTAACATGAGGCCAGGTACCCTCGGCAGGAAGACGCTGATTCTCACGCCTGTTAATGAGAAGCAGCCCAGGCCTGTCCAAGAGAGGCCTCCAGGTGCCCCCCACGTCCCCAGAGCAGCCCGGTGACGTCACACAACAGGCCACTGTGATGTCACACAGGAAGCTCCATGGCAACGTGAGGAAGGGGCCACCAGCCATGTCTATATAAAGGCCGTGTGCTGGAGCCCAGCTGTGCTGTCCGCAGCAGCTGCCCCTGGAGACAGAGGTGCTAGCGCAGGATCGCAGTTGTGCCAGAGCTCTGGAAGGAGCCATGGAGCGTTGTGCAGGAAGACGAGCTGGTGTCCCCAAGGGTGACCCAGCCAGTGGAGCAGGACAGAGGAGAGAGGTGAGCAGGGAGGGAGAGGGCTCAGCCGGGGAGCCTGGGACATTGGCTGGGGCTGCTGTGGCACCTGCCCTGTCCTGCCCCTGCCGGGCAGGAGGCTGAGGAGCTGGCGCCTCGAGTGTCTCTCTCTTCCCAGGCCGGGCACAGAAGGCAGCAGGCAGGGACAGGAGCTGCTGGGCTGATGGACCCCAGGGAGCTGTCTGAGCTGCCCCTCGGGGTCAAGGTCCCTGTGCCGCCCGGCTCCAGGCCTGTGTTCCACAGGGCCAAGCTGGGGGAAAAGGTAAAGGAAGCAGCAAGGGCTGGAAAAGCTCTTTTCTGTGACGGGGTCTCCTCAGAGGAGTCCTTGTGGGCAGCTGCTCTGCAGCGGGAGCTGCAGCCCTTCAGTGGGGCAGGGCTGGGCAGTGGAGGGGAGCTCCTGGCACCCTGCTGCGCTGCTCCCATGCTGCTCTCCCTGCCCCTTCACACTCTGCCATGTCTCTCTTCCAGCATCACCAGCCCCCCGGCTATTGGGATCTGGGAGATCCCTACAGCAGGCGGTTGGACACGGAGTACAACAGCCTGCATGGACCCCTATCTGCAGGAGTACCACAAGCGCAAAGACAACCTGCAGAGGCTGAAGAAGGAGGGATTTGTCACCCCGCGATGGCAAAGTAGGTTTGGAGGCCGTGGGGCTGATCCAGAGGGTTCCCTGAGTGCAGAGGGAGGGAGTGTGTGTGGAGGAGCAGATCCTGCCTCCCTGACTCCCTCCCGCCGGGTCGGGGCTGTGTCGGGAAGGCAGCCTGCGTGGCTGGCTTGGCAGGGCTGGGCTGATTCTGCCCTTGTCTCCCCACAGGTGGTCTGCACTCTGAAGCAGTTCAACGAGTACAGGCAGTACCTGACCACGCAGAAGCAGGAGGCAGAGAAGATGTCCCGGCGAGGGGAGGTGGGCAAAGCGGGGTGTTGGCGGCAGCTGCCAGCGGCACGGGGCCGAGGGCGGGGGCTGCACTGGCTGCGTCTCGGGGAGGGGGTCAGTGCAGAGAGGTGGGGGCTGTGGGGCTGGGCCTTGTGGCGGGGCCAGGAGAAGGCGGCTGGGGAGCTGAGCTAGCGCAGGGGCTGGGCTGGGCACAGCGGGCAGGAAGGTGCTGGGCAAGCAGGCCAGTCCTGCGGGAAGCCCTTCTCTTCTGCCCCCGTGGCCTGGCTGCAGCAGAGCGCTGGCCGGGCTGGCGCCTGCAGCCTCGGCACGCAGGGGCCCTGAGCGCCTGGGCAGGCCCCAGGGAGCCACAACCTGCTGTCACCTTGCAGGGAAGGCTTCAGCAACACCTGGCCCAGGGGAAGGCTGCCCCAAGCCGCTGATAACTCTTGACACGTCTCGCCTGGTAAAGAAAGAGCTGAAGGCCTCAGAAACCCATCTTGCCCCCCTGCGGCCAAGAGCAGCAAGAGCTCCCAGAAAGCAGAGCAGTGCAGAAGAGGGAAAGGAGCTTTGGACAAGGGCCAACCTCAGCTGGGACAGGAAGGTGCTGAGCTGCCCAGGGGGGTCAGTCGTGAGGCTGACACCAGGAAGAAGCCAGACGTGGGTGCTGCCAGCACGTCCAGAGCTGCCTTAGAGCAGCAAAGGCCAAGCGAAGCCCAGCTTGAAGAGATGGCAAAGGCTGTGGTGCAGGACGTGTTGGAGAGGGTGAAGGCACCTCAGAACGTGCTTGGCTTTGTTTTAAGGAGGGCTGCTGTGGCCATCAGACAGGGGGCTGTGTGGCAGTGCAGGAAGAGCAGAGCAATCCCAGACTTCTCCTGCAGATGGGCGGCAGGCCATTGCAGAGATGGCCAGAGAGCTGGTAGCCACCGTGTTGGACAGCCTGGGGAGGTATTTGGCATCCAGCACGTTCCCAGGAGCCAGGCAGAAGGAGCAGCCAGTTGCCAGAGGAGCCACCCAAGCAGGAAAATGCAAGGAAGGCAAATGGGGGCAAGCTGAACCAGCAGCTTCAGACAGGGCATCTTCCCAGGCTTCCCTTGACAAACTCATCAGGGAAGTTGTGGAGAATGTTTCCTGTGCCTTGGACTCCTTTTTAGCCTCTCAGCTGGATCGGGACTCGAGCTGCGTCACCTATTGTGAAATCCTGGAGCTTCCCAGAGGAAGTCTCTCCAGCAGCCAGGTGCAGCCATCCCAGATGCCTTTCTGCAGCCAGGCCAGGCAAGAGGGAAGAGGATTCCCCAGAACATCTGAAGAGCAGGGCCGGGAAGCCAGCAAGGGAGTCAAGTTGCCTGTGTTATGCCCACAGCCAAGTGCAGGCGCTGCCCGTGTCTCCCAGCTGAGGCCCAGGGGTGCCAGGGAGAGCCTCCCAGGTGCTGTCAGCAGGGTTCAGCAGCGCCCTGCAGCACCCACTGGCCAGGACAGAACCTTTCTCCCGAGATTCCTGGAGCAGCAAAGTCTGAGGGGAGAAAGGCAGCCAAAGAAAACAGCGGCCTCGGACCAGGAGTCTCCCCTGAGGATCATGGCACGAGCGGATCGTACAATACACGTTTAAAGCGGATCTGTCAGCCTGGGCCTCTACTGACCCCCAAGGAGCCCTCAAGAAATCCCATCGTCCGAGCACCCACCCCATGGAACTGGCAGGAGAGACGGGACACTGAGGCCAGCCTCCTCTCCATGTGCCCTGGGTTTTCCAGGGAGACCCCAGGGAACAGGCAGGAGAGACGGGACACTGAGGCCAGCCTCCTCTCCATGTGCCCGGGGTTTTCCAGACAGATCCCAGGGAACAGGCGGGAGAGACGGGACACTGAGGCCAGCCTCCTCTCCATGTGCCCTGGGTTTTCCAGGGAGACCCCAGGGAACAGGCAGGAGAGACGGGTCACTGAGTTCAGCCTCCTCTCCATGTGCCCTGGGTTTTCCAGGCAGATCCCAGGGAACAGGCAGGAGAGACGGGACACTGAGGCCAGCCTCGTCTCCATGTGCCCTGGGTTTTCCAGGCAGCCTGTCCCTCCGGCAGCTCCAAAGCCCCCTGCCCAGGCAGGAGCACGGCGCAGGGGGCTGCCGCCTTGAGCTTCTCCACCGCCAGCCCCAGCAGCCCCTGCCAGAAAAGAGGGGTGAGCTGGGGGGGCTGGGAACATGTGCTGGGGAGGCCCGTGTGGCAAGAGAGGCACGGAAGTCTTCGGCAGCTCGACACTTCTCCTGGAGTGCTTATGAAAGGGGAGCTGTCAGCCTGGGCCTGCAGTGCAGGGGGGCAGTTGTGCAAGAGCTCGGGAAGGAGCCATGGAGCAGAGTCTCGCTGCTGGTGTCCCCAAGGGAGATCCACTGAGTGGAGCAGGACAGAGGAGAGAGGTGAGCAGGGAGGGAGAGGGCTCAGCCGGGGAGCCTGGGACATGGCGGGGGCTGCTGTGGCACCTGCCCTGTCCTGCCCCTGCCGGGCAGGAGGCTGAGGAGCTGGCGCCTCGAGTGTCTCTCTCTTCCCAGGCCGGGTACAGAAGGCAGCAGACAGGACAAGGAGCTGCTGGGCTGATGGACCCCAGGGAGCTGCTGGAGCTGCCCCTCGGGGTCAAGGTCCCTGTGCCGCCCGGCTCCAGGCCTGTGTTCCACAGGGCCAAGCTGGGGGAAAAGGTAAAGGAAGCAGCAAGGGCTGGAAAAGCTCTTTTCTGTGACGGGGTCTCCTCAGAGGAGTCCTTGTGGGCAGCTGCTCTGCAGCGGGAGCTGCAGCCCTGCAGTGGGGCAGGGCTGGGCAGTGGAGGGGAGCTCCTGGCTCCCTGCTGCGCTGCTCCCTGCTGCTCTCCCTGCCCCTTCACACTCTGCCATGTCTCTCTTGCAGCTTCACCAGCCCACCGGCTATTGGGATCTGGGAGATCCCTACAGCAGGCGGTTGGACACGGAGTACAACAGCCTGCATGACCCCTATCTGCAGGAGTACCACAAGCGCAAAGACAACCTGCAGAGGCTGAAGAAGGAGGGATTTGTCACCCGCGACAACAAATGAGCTTTGGATGCCATGGGAGTGATCCAGAAGGCTCCCCATGAACAGGATTCCCTGAGTGCAGAGAGGGAGTGTATGTGGAGGAGCAGCTCCTCCACACACTCTTCCTCCCTCTCCCCTTCCCTCCCTTCCACCCTGCTTCTCTCCCTCCCTGCCTCCCGCCGGGTCGGGGCTGTTTCGGGAAGGCAGCCTGTGTGGCTGGCTTGGCAGGGCTGGGCTGATTCTCCCCTTGTCTCCCCACAGGTGGTCTGCACTCTGAAATAGTTCAAATAGTACAGGATACTCATTAGGAGATTCAATAGAAATATAGCCTAATAAAAATTTACTAATGTTATTAATTTGCTGTACTAAGGTAGCTGAACGGGTTGCTTTTAAAACAATGTGCTTTGTGAAACTGTCAGTCAGTTAGGCCAAGCATCCTGCAGGCTGTGATAATATTAAGTCTTCTAAGAACCTGTGGTGCCTACAGACAACATTCATGTTGATTCTGACCCACCTCGGAAATCTACCAGCAGGAGACTAGAGACAGGACCAGGGGGGAGAGACAGGACAAAGACCACAAAGGACTGAATCAACAAAGTCCCCAGGAGACTCTCAAGCTTGCAGAATTACCAAGAGAGCTAATTCCAGGAAATAAACTGACTATGTAGAAGAATTCTGGGAACTCATTGATGTGGAACGAATATGGGTGGTTTTGGTGTCTATGAGTTGGGGGTGTTTCACTAACTGGTCGGAGCACTCGTGGTGGAGAATCCCCAGCGCTGCCCAGCGCTGCAGCAAAGAACTCCTGCTGAGTGACAGCTGGTTTGTTGTTATGGGGCCTCGATCTGGGGACCCTTACCCAGCCGCACCCAGGCTCGCACTGCGGGGAGCAGTGTCAGGAAGCCAGGGGGTTTGGAAGCTCCCAAGTGTTGTTTCATCCGGGCGAGGGGAGGTGGGGCAAGCGGGGGTGTTGGCGGCAGCTGCCAGTGGCACGGGGCCGAGGGCTGGGGCTGCACTGGCTGCGTCTCGGGGAGGGGGGTCAGTGCAGAAGAGGTGGGGGCCGAGGGCTGGGCCTTTCTCCAGAGATTCCTGGAGCAGCAAAGTCTGAGGCAGAAAGGCAGCCAGAGCCAACAGCAGCCTTGGACCAGGAGTCTCCTCTGAGGATCATGGCACGACGGATCGTAGAATACACATTAAAGTGGATCTGTCAGCCTGGGCCTCTACTGACCCCCAAGGAGCCCTCAAGAAATCCCATTGTCAGAGCACCCACCCCATGGAACAGGCAGGAGAGACGGGACACTGAGGCCAGCCTCCTCTCCATGTGCCCTGGGTTTTCCAGGCAGCCTGTCCCTCCGGCGGCTCCAAAGCCCCCTGCCCAGGCAGGAGCACGGCGCAGGGGGCTGCCGCCTTGAGCTTCTCCACCGCCAGCCCCAGCAGCCTGTGTCTCTTTCTGTGATGGGGTCTCCTCAGAGAAGTCCTTTTGGGCAGCTTTTCCTGCGAGGGGCCGCAGGGTGTGGGCTGCTTTTTGTAGCTGTGGGGTGGCCAGAGCCTGCAGGTGCAGGCTGCTGACTGCAGACGTGGCTTCTGCCTGACTCGGTGTCTGTTACGGCTCCCCGCTGGTGTCCGTTAGCCCAGCTCCAATCTGCTCTCCCAACCAGCTCAGCTCTCCTGCCCTGGCCCTGGCACCGCCCCGGCCCCTTCAGCGCCTCCCGCCGCGTTTCGCTGCCTCAGGAGAGCGAAGGCCCGGGCAGCGGGATCTGCCGCCGCTCCCCTGGGGGCAGATGGAGCTGCTGGCAGCCAGCATTGCTGTCCCGCTCTGCCTGCTGCCCGTCTGGCCAGGGCACCGGAGGGACTGGGCTGGGGCAGGCAGGAGGGCAGGACGCCTTCAGCCGGGGAGAGAGCGGGGCTGGCTGTGGAGGGGTGCGGGGGAGCGCTGGGGATCCGGAAGGGATGGAGGAAGGAGGCACGAGCAGGATCTGCCGCTGCTCCCCTGGGGGCAGATGGAGCTGCTGGCATCAGAGCTCTTGTCACTTCTGGGAGTTCTGCAACAATGGTCATAACTATTCCATACAATATGTTGGAAACAACAACTCAAAGGCGAGTACAGGAGGAGACAATGTTGCAGAGCACCTTGTTCAGGCTGTGGGCTGATCAGTCCCACAGTGGTCACAAGGAGCTCCTCCCGAGTCCAGCAGCAGGCTGCTCAGCCCGGTCCTGGCACCGGGATGGCTCTGGCTCTTTAAGTCGTTCAACCTGCAATACATGAACTAACGTGATTAGACATAAGCACACAGAAATACAAACACACACAAAAAACCCCAACAAGCCAAACACGGATTTACTCAACATGAATTATCCGTTTTGTACTGATTTTATGTTGTTTGTCATTTACATCGGATGCAACCCATGGATTTGAATTCACTGGTGTTTGTAAGGTGAGCTTGACCTCACCAATGTTTGGCAGGTTTGCCAGAACAATTTGTCTGGGATGGAAAAGAGTCTTAGATCGTTTAAAAGACCTTTTATATTCTCTGTGATCTTGAGTGGGTAACTCAGCGAAAAAAGCCTTCAGGTGGGGGCACCTGTTCACCCCCCAGCTGTTGTTTGCAGCAGTGACTGCATCCCTCAATCTTCCATCCCATTGCGAGTCCTGCTGGCGAACGAGACTTTTAATTAACCCATTAGTGCGTTCTACTATCCCCTTAGCTTGTGGGTAGTATGGGACATGAAATGTCCATTTGATACCTTCCCTTTGAGCCCACTGCTGTACCAGCTGTGAGGTGAAGTGAGTTCCATTGTCAGATTGGGTATTTGTGGGTGTAGGTAGAATCCCAAAGACCTTTTCTAAGAAGCAAACCGTGTTTTCACCATTTGCCTTAGAAACAGCTTCGGCACAGGTCAATCCTGACACCACTTCCACAATCTCAATGATGTCTTGTTTCTTTCCTGATCTTTGGAAGGGACCGATGTGTTCCACCTGCCATGTGGACCACAAGGGTTTTCCTTCCCTGATACGCAGATGATCAGTTGTTAGGGGATGTTCCCCAAGCGTGATTTTGCAAAGATACCTGAGGAAATGACTGTCTTGCACTGCTCACGGGTGACAGGCACCCACGGGATTGGGCCTCTTTGTATAAATCAAAGATTCCTGAATGGCCTGACTGGATTTCCTTCACATCAATCCTAGCTAGTCTTCAACATAGTTATTCCACTTACTAGCCTCATCCTTTAGAGCAGTTTGAAGCAAAGGTACCCCATCCTACATGAAAACCAGGATTACCTTTGGCCATTTTCAGACTTTGTTGCCACTTCTCTTTATGCCAGAGAGGCACCCTGTTAATTTCCCAGTTATTACTCTCCCAGAAAGGAATCCATTCCACACAGCCTTTAAAAGCCCCAAAGGAATCTGTGCAAATGCCCACAGCGTCCTTGGAGGCTTTTTCTTTTACAAAAACATTAAGAACGGCGTCCAATTCTCCCACCTGGGCACTGCCCTTATCTTGGGTTATGATTTGTTCGCCTGTGGAAGGTTTAACTGCAGCAGATTTGAACAACCAGGTTTTCCCTTCTCTTTGGGACAAAGCATCTGTGAACCAAGCATTAACCATTTCCCTTTTATATTCCAGAGCTTCTTTGATAGGACTGGCGACTTTCATTACTAAATCTTTTTCATTTGTAGATTCAATTTGTTCCTGGAGTTTTAATTGTTTATCTGGGCGTTCTTCAAGTTGGAACAGTCCAGAATAGCACTCAATTTGACGATACCGTTTTTGGATTGTACCCTTTTGGGATATTCCTTCTGGAGGGGCCTTTCCAGATAGTACTTGGCTAACTACCTGGAAAGGGCCTCGAAGAATTACCTTTTGTCTTTTAATGATCTTGCTGATTTCTTTTAGTGCTGTACACACAGTTAGCAATCCCTTGTCCAGAATAGAATATTGTTTTTCTGAATCCTTCAATGACTGAGAGTAAAAGCCAACTGGTCGAGTACTCCCGTTAGGTCCCTGTTCCCAGAAATGATCTGATAAGGCACTGGCTGAGAACCCCCCTCTATGATTATTGGATCCTCTGGGTGAAGGGCCCCAGAGTTTGGTATGTCTGCACCTCCAACAGTAATAGTTCGAGGGCCTCATCATGAGACTCATCCCATTCCCAGTGACGATTCTTCTTTAATTAATCAAAAAGGGGACGTGCTATGATGGATAAATCTAGGATCTGCTTTCTCCAATACTGAAGGGCTCCTAATAGTCCTTGTAGCTCTTTCTTATTGGTGGGTGCCTTTATCTCTCCTAGGTAAGACAAAGTATCGGAAGGATGATTCCAGGTCCCCCCCTTCCACCTTATTCCCAGAAGTTTTGCCTCTTGGGATGGGGGTTGCGGTTTCCCTTCAGGGATTTCTATTTGCATGCCTATTAAACGCTTGCTTATGGCATCATAAACTGCCTTTATCTCAGCTGCTGAGCTCTCCAGCTTGCTATCGGCTGGAGAGGGGAGAGGGAGCGGCTGGGCGGGGCCCCGCTGCTTTACTCGCTGCCCTTTCGATTCCAAGAGGGAAGGACTGAGTGTTTCTATGTTGTCATTAAAAGGGAAATGCGTCTTAACCGGCTGATCAGGGAAGGGCACCTGCGGCAGCTTATGGGCTGGCACTTTTTTGTTGTCTTAAGGCAGCCCGGGAGCTCCTAGTTCGTGCTATCCAAGTCTGAGGAATCTGAGGAGTCCAAGGAATCCCCAAAGTCCTCCTCCCTCAAAGGGCACACATCTTTTTGCCTTAACTGCTCTTGCAGCTTTTCAATCTCTTGCTGCAGCCCTTTATTGTCCTGTTGCAGTTCTGTATACTCCTGTTGCACCTTTATGCACTCTTGCTGCAGCCCTGCAATTGCTTCTTGCAGCCCTTTATTTTCCTGTTGCCTTTCTGCATACTCTTGTACCTTTCAGCACACCAGCTGCAGCTCCTTAGTCACCTGTTGTAACCCTTTACACACTCTTGGTGCAGCTCTTGAATCAGTTGCTGCACCCTTGCAAACCCTTGCTGAAAACCTTGCTGCATCCTTTATACTCTTGCTACGCCTCTTTATACTCTTGCTGCAGCTCTGTACACTCTGGCTGCGGCTCTGTGGGCTCTGACTGCAGCTCTGGGCACTCTTGCTGCAGCTCTGTACACTCTGGCTGCAGCTCTGTGCACTCTTGCCGCTGCTTTTCCTCACCTGCCATGCAACCGTGGCCAGGATAAAGAAACAGCATAAAGGACATTAACATAATCTATCCCATATTTCTCGCTATCCTTTTTTCAGCCTTTAGTAAAAGGGGAATCCTTATCCAATTTTAAAAGGTTATATGCAGTGGTATGGAACTCTCCCAGCACAGAGGCCCCTTGAGCCCACATAAATTCTGCACAGGTGGAAAGTACCGCTGCCTTTTCAGATGGTCCAAAAGGGCTGCACAAACAATATTTGTTCAGTTCCTCCTCAAACGGAGATGAAAATGAAGATGGCCCTTCCTGAACCTCAGTGTTTTCTGCTCAAGTGGTATCTTCTGCACGAGTGGTATTTTCTGCACAAGCAACCTCAGCATTGGTGCTCTCGGTGCTCATTTTTATACCGATTGTGGTAGCTTTACTTATTTTATTTTATTTCTTATTAATTGAGCAATTTAACAATTGAGAGGGTGGTGTGGGGGCTCCAAAGACCCTCAATATCCCTCTTCTGACACCAAATGTTACGGGTCCGTATCGGGGCTCCCGGCTTCAGGTGCTTCTGCCCGTTCCCCCAGTGTGGAGAGGTTTGTGGATGAGCCGAGGGTCACACGTGGCGCTGCCTCTCCACAGGAACAGCCCCTGTGGGGCCGGATCTTAGAGGGTAGATTAGGACACCCCCTCACCACGCTCACAAATTGTTACTGAGACCAAGGGTTAGTTTACTAATCAATCGGTTTATTAAGGGTCAACACAAACGGAGGGATGAAGGTTCAGGAGAGGCTGTCCAGGTGCACATCAGAAAAGGGATTCCAAGGTGCTATGGTCTTCTTAAATGCACACTCCAAGGGAGAGGGGTAGAATGCATGGAGTGAAAGGGCAGAGCTGAGCCCGGCAGGAAAGTTAGAGTGTGTGTGTGTGTGTGTGTGTGTGTTTATGTTCACTCTCCTTCCACAGCGCGAGGCTCCCGGGATGGGGCTGCAGGCTCGGCAGGAGATCCGTGGGGGGGCTTCCCAGGAATCGGGGCGACTCCTCCCAGCAGCAGCAGCTGCGGCAAACACCCCATTTTTTCTGCCAGTTATAGGAACCCTCATGTTCTTTTCTTGCTGTGGACTTATCTGCTAGAGCAAGGGGCCTGTTCCAGTCTGTCCTTGGCTAAACCAGCTAAAAGACGCTGCTCTTGCTTTGCTGGCTTGAAAGGCATTTTGTTTAGTCTGACATGGGGAGAGAAAATGGACCATTCCTGACAGGGGGATGCAGGGAGAGAAACCAGGAACAAAGAGATTTGGACTGGGGAAGAAGGGAGGGGTGGGGTAACGTATGTGAGCCCTGCTCTGGGTGTGTCTGCGTCCCAGGGGCATCTCATTACTTCTCCATTAAATTGCTGTTTTTCCCTAGGTTGAGTCTGTTTTTCCGGGACCTTAATGGAGAAGAACCCTCCTTGTCCTTTGTTACGACCCCTCAGCTTCTAGTTGGTCTTTGTCCCCCACTGAAACCAAGAAAGTTACCCAACAGTGCAGGGCTGTTCAGTCGGGATCTTTATTCACGGTGCCGGACACACAGGGCAGCTCCTCCAAAAAGGTGAGCACCTTACAAGTAAGCTAGAGATATATATGTACAGTGATTCTGAATGACGTGTAATATTTCTAAGAAAGGGTTCACATTCATTAGTTTCTCGAGACATCATTTACATAAGTGTCCGCCCATTGTCGCATGTGTGTTAAGTCCATTCGGGTCTCCTGGGGGTCGTTTACTTCATCCTTGAGTTTCCTCACAGGAACCTCTGGCCCAGCTCTGTCTCTTCTCCCATTTCTCTCTGCTGACTCCGCAGGAGAACTGTTTCCAGCAGCATCCCTAGTTGCAGCTGAATGGCTTCTTTCTTCTTCAAGGAGCCTTGTATTTCTTCCCTAAAAATGCAAGGAGCTCACAAAAGGCTTTTACAACTCACTAGCAGTAGGCCCAGACGAGAGATTTAGTTGAAGTCAGAGTCTGCTTCATTCTCTGTTTCATTTCCATTGTCAAGATCACAAGGAACTCAGCATCTGTGCTTCCAGCAAAAGCCCCTCAGACTCCACAGCAGCTCTGGCCCCTGATGTCTCATGCTCCTCCTGAACCAGCCATGCCTAAAGAGCAGAGGTAACAGTGTGTTTGGTGGGACCTGCCTGCCTGAGTAGCACCTCCCAGGCTTGAGGTGACAAGCCTGGCTCAGAGGGACTGACAAGGCTTCCTGGGACCATCCAGGCTCCTCTTGCCGAGCTCTGGGGACAAAGAGCAGCTGCTCCTCTTGGCCAGGACAGAGGCTCCTGGACGCCTTGCAATAGCAGTAACTGAAGAGCAAGGGAAGTGCAAGCAGCTGCTGTGATGTGAAGTACTCCAGCCTCTGCCTCGCTCTGGCCTGAAGGCAGCGGTCCTGCCCTGGGCCCTGCGGGCACGAGGAGTTCCCCCTGCACTGCTGCTTCCCCTGCACAGCCCCTTGGCTGGGGCTGAGGGGACAGAATCCTGCTGCCAGAAGCAGGAGGGCCAGCACTGACCCCCAGACTGCATTCGGGAAGGCCTGTCCCAAGACCAGCCACAGCACGGGCTGGACAGGAGAGCCCTGCCACTGAGACTCCCTCCCCCCCACAGGCCCTGCTTTTCCAGACAGCCCATTGTGCTGGCTTGGTTTGGCCGGATTTTGGGGAGCAGGGAAGGGCCCCAGGGGTGTCTCTGGCAAGAAGCTGAGAAGCTGCCCCTGCTCCCAAACCAGCCAGGGAGCCATTAGAGGGACAATGCACAGCAAAGGCCAAGAGAAGCCCAGCTTGAAGAGATGGCAAAGGCTGTGGTGCAGGACGTGCTGGGGAGGGTGAAGGCACCTCAGAACGTGCTTGGCTTTGTTTTAAGGAGGGCTGCTGTGGCCATCAGACAGGGGCTGTGTGGCAGTGCAGGAAGAGCAGAACGATCCCACACTTCTCCTGCAGATGGGCGGCAGGCCATTGCAGAGATGGCCAGAGAGCTGGTAGCCACCGTGTTGGACAGCCTGGGGAGGTATTTGGCATCCAGCACGTTCCCAGGAGCCAGGCAGAAGGAGCAGCCGGTTGCCAGAGGAGCCACCCAAGCAGGAAAATGCAAGGAAAGCAAATGGGGGCAAGCTGAACCAGCAGCTTCAGACAGGGCATCTTCCAGGCTTCCCTTGACAAACTCATCAGAGAGGTTGTGGAGAATGTTTCCTGTGCCTTGGACACATTTTTAGCCTCTCAGCTGGAACGGGACTCGAGCTGCGTCACCTACTGTGAAATCATGGAGCTTCCCAGAGGAAGTCTCTCCAGCAGCAGGTGCAGCCATCCAGATGCCTTTCTGCAGCCAGGCAGGAAGAAGGAAGAGGATTCCCCAGAACATCTGAAGAGCAGGGCCGGGAAGCAGCAAGGGAGTCAAGTTGCCTGTGTTATGCCCACAGCCAAAGGCAGGCGCTGCCGTGTCTCCCAGCTGAGGCCCAGGGGTGCCAGGGAGAGCCTCCCAGGTGCTGTCAGCAGGGTTCAGCAGCGCCCTGCAGCACCCACTGGCCAGGACAGAACCTTTCTCCCCGAGATTCCTGGGGCAGCAAAGTCTGAGGGAGAAAGGCAGCCAAAGAAAACAGCGGCCTCGGACCAGGAGTCTCCCCTGAGGATCATGGCACGACGGATCGTACAATACACGTTAAAGCGGATCTGTCAGCCTGGGCCTCTACTGACCCCCAAGGAGCCCTCAAGAAATCCCATCGTCCGAGCACCCACCCCATGGAACAGGCAGGAGAGGCGGGACACTGAGTTCAGCCTCCTCTCCATGTGCCCTGGGTTTTCCAGGGAGACCCCAGGGAACAGGCAGGAGAGACGGGACACTGAGGCCAGCCTCCTCTGTATGTGCCCTGGGTTTTCCAGGCAGCCTGTCCCTCCGGCGGCTCCGAAGCCCCCTCCCCAAGCAGGAGCAGGCGCAGGGGGCTGCCCGTGAAGCCTGTCCTGGTCCAGCCCCAGCAGCCCGTCAGAAAAGAGGGTGTGAGCTGGGGGGCTGGGCCCATGGCCTGGCTTGGCATGTGGCAGGAGAGGTGCGGAACCCCTGGGCAGCTCCAGTGGGCAGCAAAGATCGACCTGACACCGTCGTGCTTGCAATAAAGAGTGTGTCCCCACACGCTCGTGCCTCCTTCATCCAAGACAGGCCCTCCTGTGTTGGGCATTTCCCAGCACTAATGTTTCTTGGCCAAGCAGTTGCCGTTTGTGATCGAGGAATGACCTGGCATGGAGGAAAAGATAGCCTTGCTGCAAGAAGGGGTTACACTGGCTGGAAGCAGGGATGCCTGGACTCCCTGCAAGGGAGTGTAGTTTTCCCGGGGAATGAGAGAAGGAACAGCTTCCACAGTGTCCTTGAGCCCTCCGGGAAAGTGAGGAAACAACAGCAGCGGCAGGTGTCTCTGCAGCAGGCGCTGGGGGCAGTCCCAGCCCTGGGACACAGGGAACAGGCACCATCTTGAGCAGAATCTCCTCCCCTCTCCCTTGGCAAGGCCTTCCCATGTGCACTGCTGTGTGTCCCACGCTGTGGACCGTGGATCAAGCTCAGGGCTCAACTCCCTCAGCCTCTTTCTGTCTCAGGACATTTCCAGCCCTCTTTTATAGATAAGAAATCGCTGTTCAAGTAAAGTACCTCTCTTCAAATTAGCCAGTTAGCACTGGCCAGGTACGTACTCTGTCAGAGGCATCTTTAACCTGTTGTCCATTGTTTATGCCAGTTAGAGGAACCCTCATGTTCTTTTCTTGCTGTGGACTTATCTGCTAGAACAAGGGGCCTGTTCCAGTCTGTCCTTGGCTAAACCAGCTAAAAGACGCTGCTCTTGCTTTGCTGGCTTGAAAGGCATTTTGTTCAGTCTTATGTGGGGGAGAGAAGCTGGACCGTTCCCCACAATGGCCTGTAAGGTGCACCAAACTAGGAGCACTGTGCCTGAGCTGGGTCAGCAAGTGGCAGAGGAAGCTGCAAAGCAGGCTGCAGAAAAAGGCATTGTAGCCCTGACACCTGAGAAGGAAATCGTTTTGCCAGATGTACCACCAAAAGATGATGGAAAAGACAGCAAGCTGATGGCCAAGCTACAGGGCAACGAGCGGGCAAAGGGGTGGGCTGTTACGCCCACCCCTTCTCTTTGGTGAGGGGAATTGCTAAGATAGAAGTTAAATTATGCTAAAAGAACCTGTGATTTGGTGTATCTTTGGGGACGTCGTCAGGTAACGGGCCTCACTTTCTGGCTGGAATGGTGAAATGTCTGATGGTTTTATATTGATACATTATGATAGTTGGAAAACCTCTTAGGAAAGTAACCTGGCAATGAGCAGAGGTACTGATCACCCTTTTGATGAGAGCTGAGAGGGCCTGTCATGTTGTGTTCTGCATTCCAGGACTGATCCCCTTGGAGTGCAGGAATGACAGCCATTTCCACCATGCTTTCCATCCAAGCTGTCGTACAACTGATGATAATGAAGCTGGTAACATCAGGCCTGATGAACTGACCATCTCCTACTCTAACACATGAACCACGGGGAACCACGGGGTCCACCATGTACCTCCAGAGCAGCACTGCATAAGAAGAGAAGCAAAATAGCACGAGGAAAAGAGTGGAAAGAAGATGTCGGTAGGTCATTCGGAATGTGAACAATAAGTTAGAAGAAGACTGGCACTGCGCTTGGGCGGGATGGAATGTCCCAACATGCAAAGACAAAAGCCTTACCAGTTGACAGAAATATGTGTGTGTCTATAATAATTACCAGTATTTTAGACCCAGGAAATAGGACTATAAATGGAAAGATAATCATGGAAAACGCGTAAACTTTGCAGAGTATTGGTCAGCTACAAACGAATCTTTTCCCCCATACACTCCATGTAGTTACACCGAGTAAGCAGGGGATTGTAAACGGTTGAGAGCAAATTCTCAGGAGACCACACACCCTCTGGGGGAAAAGGATGTATATTATTATAACGCCAATGTCTTCTTTGATGGGTTTTGGGCTTTCAGGGGACATTATTTTCTTTGTGGGCACAACGCACACCGACGACTACCAGGGACATGGGAAGGAACGTGCTACGTAGGGATAATTTGGCCGTACTTCCAAATCTTACCAAATGAAACTGCACCTAAACTAAAATTGGCTAGAGCTAAAGGATCAGTAATAAATCTTGATGTGGCTAAATCCAGCTTGCAAAATCGGAAAGGGGAAGAATGGACCCCGGTGAGAATTAGTAACTATTGTGATCCAGCGACAGGGAACCCTACGAGATTTTTAATGGAGCACGAGACCCAATTTATAATCTAACCAGAACTACATGATTACAAGCAGTAGTAGAATTGGTTGCAAATAAAAATTCCCCAGCCCTGTCCCTGTAATTACTTTACTGATTTTCTTATCTGGTATTTTTAACTTTTGGTTTTCGTGCACACACTCCGCAAGAGTGCGGAGACTTCCCCGAGTCCTGAGAACCAAGCTCCTCCTCTAGTTTGTGAAGAAGTGAGGACTCTGATAAAAGCTGAGGAAGGGGCCTAGATATGAGTATTGTGAAAAGACGAATGTTGCTTACTAACTCGTGCAAAAGTTTGTCACAAATATCCAAGTTAAAGAATATTTTGAGTGTTCTGTCCACAATAAGTAAGCCAATGTTAAACCTCCGTGTTAATAATTCTGTTGAGATGAAGGGGAAGCCAACAAAATCAAGCTGCCAAAGAATTCACTTGCTCCAAAGTGTCACGCAGTGAAGTGTGCCAGATGGACCCCTACCCTCCCCTCAAACAGAGAGGAATGCCTCTATGGAGACAAAGTGAAGTGATCAGGACTAAATCTTCTCCCCCAGTCCTGCCAAGGACACTCTCAAGGAATCCTCCTCTCTCCCTCCCCTTGCACCATTTTGGGGCCAGTACTAAACTTGCTGAAAGGCGGTAAGTGAGGCTTCTATGCCGGGTGTTTTCATAGAGGTGAGAATCTGCCTCAGTTTTCTCAGCTACCCTGTTCATGAAAATCCCTGCTGAAGAAACAAGCAAAGAAACGAAGGGAAAACAAGTCTGCGAAGCTACTTTGTAATTTATTAGATTAACATGAGGCCAGGTACCCTCGGCAGGAAGACGCTGATTCTCACGCCTGTTAATGAGAAGCAGCCCAGGCCTGTCCAAGAGAGGCCTCCAGGTGCCCCCCACGTCCCCAGAGCAGCCCGGTGACGTCACAACAGGCCACTGTGATGTCACAAGGAAGCTCCATGGCAACGTGAGGATGGGGCCACCAGCCATGTCTATATAAAGGCCGTGGCTGGAGCCCAGCTGTGCTGTCCGCAGCAGCTGCCCCTGGAGACAGAGGTGCTAGCGCAGGATCGCAGTTGTGCCAGAGCTCTGGAAGGAGCCATGGAGCGTTGTGCAGGAAGACGAGCTGGTGTCCTCAAGGGTGACCCAGCCAGTGGAGCAGGACAGAGGAGAGAGGTGAGCAGGGAGGGAGAGGGCTCAGCCGGGGAGCCTGGGACATGGCGGGGGCTGCTGTGGCACCTGCCCTGTCCTGCCCCTGCCGGGCAGGAGGCTGAGGAGCTGGCGCCTCGAGTGTCTCTCTCTTCCCAGGCCGGGCACAGAAGGCAGCAGGCAGGACAAGGAGCTGCTGGGCTGATGGACCCGGAGCTGCTGGAGCTGCCCCTCGGGGTCAAGGTCCCTGTGCCGCCCGGCTCCAGGTGTTCCACAGGGCCAAGCTGGGGAAAAGGTAAAGGAAGCAGCAAGGGCTGGAAAAGCTCTTTTCTGTGACGGGGTCTCCTCAGAGGAGTCCTTGTGGGCAGCTCTGCAGCGGGAGCTGCAGCCCTTCAGTGGGGCAGGGCTGGGCAGTGGAGGGGAGCTCCTGGCTCCCTGCTGCGCTGCTCCCTGCTGCTCTCCCTGCCCCTTCACACTCTGCCATGTCTCTCTTCCAGCTTCACCAGCCCACCGGCTATTGGGATCTGGGAGATCCCTACAGCAGGCGGTTGGACACGGAGTACAACAGCCTGCATGACCCCTATCTGCAGGAGTACCACAAGCGCAAAGACAACCTGCAGAGGCTGAAGAAGGAGGGATTTGTCACCCGCGATGGCAAAGTAGGTTTGGAGGCCGTGGGGCTGATCCAGAGGGTTCCCTGAGTGCAGAGGGAGGGAGTGTGTGTGGAGGAGCAGCTCCTGCCTCCCTGACTCCCTCCCGCCGGGTCGGGGCTGTGTCGGGAAGGCAGCCTGCGTGGCTGGCTTGGCAGGGCTGGGCTGATTCTGCCCTTGTCTCCCCACAGGTGGTCTGCACTCTGAAGCAGTTCAACGAGTACAGGCAGTACCTGACCACGCAGAAGCAGGAGGCAGAGAAGATGTCCCGGCGAGGGGAGGTGGGCAAAGCGGGGTGTTGGCGGCAGCTGCCAGCGGCACGGGGCCGAGGGCTGGGGCTGCACTGGCTGCGTCTCGGGGAGGGGGTCAGTGCAGAAGAGGTGGGGGCTGTGGGGCTGGGCCTTGTGGCGGGGCCAGGAGAAGGCGGCTGGGAGCTGAGCTAGCGCAGGGGCTGGGCTGGGCACAGCGGGCAGGAAGGTGCTGGGCAAGCAGGCCAGTCCTGCGGGAAGCCCTTCTCTTCTGCCCCCGTGGCCTGGCTGCAGCAGAGCGCTGGCCGGGCTGCGCCTGCAGCCTCGGCACGCAGGGCCCTGAGCGCCTGGGCAGGCCCCAGGGAGCCACAACCTGCTGTCACCTTGCAGGGAAGGCTTCAGCAACACCTGGCCCAGGGGAAGGCTGCCCCCAAGCCGCTGATAACTCTTGACACGTCTCGCCTGGTAAAGAAAGAGCTGAAGCCTCAGAAACCATCTTGCCCCCCTGCGGCCAAGAGCAGCAAGAGCTCCCAGAAAGCAGAGCAGTGCAGAAGAGGGAAAGGAGCTTTGGACAAGGGCCAACCTCAGCTGGGACAGGAAGGTGCTGAGCTGCCCAGGGGGGTCAGTCATGATGCTGACTCCAAGAAGAAGCCAGACCTGGGTGCTGCCAGCACGTCCACAGCTGCCTTAGAGCAGCAAAGGCCAAGCGAAGCCCAGCTTGAAGAGATGGCAAAGGCTATGGTGCGGGACGTGTTGGAGAGGGTGAAGGCACCTCAGAACGTGCTTGGCTTTGTTTTAAGGAGGGCTGCTGTGGCCATCAGACAGGGGCTGTGTGGCAGTGCAGGAAGAGCAGAGCAATCCCAGACTTCTCCTGCAGATGGGCGGCAGGCCATTGCAGAGATGGCCAGAGAGCTGGTAGCCACTGTGTTGGACAGCCTGGGGAGGTATTTGGCATCCAGCACGTTCCCAGAAGCCAGGCAGAAGGAGCAGCCGGTTGCCAGAGGAGCCACCCAAGCAGGAAAATGCAAGGAAGGCAAATGGGGGCAAGCTGAACCAGCAGCTTCAGACAGGGCATCTTCCCAGGCTTCCCTTGACAAACTCATCAGGGAAGTTGTGGAGAATGTTTCCTGTGCCTTGGACTCCTTTTTAGCCTCTCAGCTGGATCGGGACTCGAGCTGCGTCACCTATTGTGAAATCCTGGAGCTTCCCAGAGGAAGTCTCTCCAGCAGCCAGGTGCAGCCATCCCAGATGCCTTTCTGCAGCCAGGCCAGGCAAGAGGGAAGAGGATTCCCCAGAACATCTGAGGAGCAGGGCCGGGAAGCCAGCAAGGGAGTCAAGTTGCCTGTGTTATGCCCACAGCCAAGTGCAGGCGCTGCCCGTGTCTCCCAGCTGAGGCCCAGGGGTGCCAGGGAGAGCCTCCCAGGTGCTGTCAGCAGGGTTCAGCAGCGCCCTGCAGCACCCACTGGCCAGGACAGAACCTTTGTCCCCGAGATTCCTGGGGCAGCAGAGTCTGAGGGAGAAAGGCAGCCAAAGAAAACAGCGGCCTCGGACCAGGAGTCTCCCCTGAGGATCATGGCACGACGGATCGTACAATACACGTTAAAGCGGATCTGTCAGCCTGGGCCTCTACTGACCCCCAAGGAGCCCTCAAGAAATCCCATTGTCCGAGCACCCACCCCATGGAACTGGCAGGAGAGACGGGACACTGAGGCCAGCCTCCTCTCCATGTGCCCTGGGTTTTCCAGGGAGACCCCAGGGAACAGGCAGGAGAGACGGGACACTGAGGCCAGCCTCCTCTCCAGTGCCCGGGGTTTTCCAGACAGATCCCAGGGAACAGGCGGGAGAGACGGGACACTGAGGCCAGCCTCCTCTCCATGTGCCCTGGGTTTTCCAGGGAGACCCCAGGGAACAGGCAGGAGAGACGGGACACTGAGTTCAGCCTCCTCTCCATGTGCCCTGGGTTTTCCAGGCAGATCCCAGGGAACAGGCAGGAGAGACGGGACACTGAGGCCAGCCTCCTCTCCATGTGCCCTGGGTTTTCCAGGCAGCATGTCCCTCCAGCAGCTCCAAAGCCCCCTGCCCAGGCAGGAGCACGGCGCAGGGGGCTGCCGCCTTGAGCTTCTCCACCGCCAGCCCCAGCAGCCCCTGCCAGAAAAGAGGGGTGAGCTGGGGGGGCTGGGAACATGTGCTGGGGAGGCCCGTGTGGCAAGAGAGGCACGGAAGTCTTCGGCAGCTCGACACTTCTCCTGGAGTGCTTATGAAAGGGAGCTGTCAGCCTGGCCTGCAGTGCAGGGGGGCAGTTGTGCAAGAGCTCGGGAAGGAGCCATGGAGCAGAGTCTCGCTGCTGGTGTCCCCAAGGGAGATCCACTGAGTGGAGCAGGACAGAGGAGAGAGGTGAGCAGGGAGGGAGAGGGCTCAGCCGGGGAGCCTGGGACATGGCGGGGGCTGCTGTGGCACCTGCCCTGTCCTGCCCCTGCCGGGCAGGAGGCTGAGGAGCTGGCGCCTCGAGTGTCTCTCTCTTCCCAGGCCGGGCACAGAAGGCAGCAGGCAGGACACAGGAGCTGCTGGGCTGATGGACCCAGGGAGCTGCTGGAGCTGCCCCTCGGGTCAAGGTCCCTGTGCCGCCCGGCTCCAGGCCTGTGTTCCACAGGGCCAAGCTGGGGGAAAGGTTAAAGGAAGCAGCAAGGGCTGGAAAAGCTCTTTTCTGTGACGGGGTCTCCTCAGAGGAGTCCTTGTGGGCAGCTGCTCTGCAGCGGGAGCTGCAGCCCTGCAGTGGGGCAGGGCTGGGCAGTGGAGGGGAGCTCCTGGCTCCCTGCTGCGCTGCTCCCTGCTGCTCTCCCTGCCCCTTCACACTCTGCCATGTCTCTCTTCCAGCTTCACCAGCCCACCGGCTATTGGGATCTGGGAGATCCCTACAGCAGGCGGTTGGACACGGAGTACAACAGCCTGCATGACCCCTATCTGCAGGAGTACCACAAGCGCAAAGACAACCTGCAGAGGCTGAAGAAGGAGGGATTTGTCACCCGCGACAACAAATGAGCTTTGGATGCCATGGGAGTGATCCAGAAGGCTCCCCATGAACAGGATTCCCTGAGTGCAGAGAGGGAGTGTATGTGGAGGAGCAGCTCCTCCACACACTCTTCCTCCCTTCCCTTCCCTCCCTTCCACCCTGCTTCTCTCCCTCCCTGCCTCCCGCCGGGTCGGGGCTGTTTCGGGAAGGCAGCCTGTGTGGCTGGCTTGGCAGGGCTGGGCTGATTCCCCTTGTCTCCCCACAGGTGGTCTGCACTCTGAAATAGTTCAAATAGTACAGGATACTCATTAGGAGATTCAATAGAAATATAGCCTATATAAAAATTTACTAATGTTATTAATTTGCTGTACTAAGGTAGCTGAACGGGTTGCTTTTAAAACAATGTGCTTTGTGAAACTGTCAGTCAGTTAGGCCAAGCATCCTGCAGGCTGTGATAATATTAAGTCTTCTAAGAACCTGTGGTGCCTACAGACAACATTCATGTTGATTCTGACCCACCTCGGAAATCTACCAGCAGGAGACTAGAGACAGGACCAGGGGGGAGAGACAGGACAAAGACCACAAAGGACTAGAATCAACAAAGTCCCCAGGAGACTCTCAAGCTTGCAGAATTACCAAGAGAGCTAATTCCAGGAAATAAACTGACTATGTAGAAGAATTCTGGGAACTCATTGATGTGGAACGAATATGGGTGGTTTTGGTGTCTATGAGTTGGGGTGTTTCACTAACTGGTCGGAGCACTCGTGGTGGAGAATCCCCAGCGCTGCCCAGCGCTGCAGCAAAGAACGCCTGCTGAGTGACAGCTGGTTTGTTGTTATGGGGCCTCGATCTGGGGACCCTTACCCAGCCGCACCCAGGCTCGCACTGCGGGGAGCAGAGTCAGGAAGCCAGGGGGTTTGGAAGCTCCCAAGTGTTGTTTCATCCGGGCGAGGGGAGGTGGGCAAAGCGGGGTGTTGGCGGCAGCTGCCAGCGGCACGGGGCCGAGGGCTGGGGCTGCACTGGCTGCGTCTCGGGGAGGGGGTCAGTGCAGAAGAGGTGGGGGCCGAGGGCTGGGGCCTTTCTCCCCGAGATTCCTGGAGCAGCAAAGTCTGAGGCAGAAAGGCAGCCAGAGCCAACAGCAGCCTTGGACCAGGAGTCTTCTCTGAGGATCATGGCAAGACGGATCGTAGAATACACATTAAAGTGGATCTGTCAGCCTGGGCCTCTACTGACCCCCAAGGAGCCCTCAAGAAATCCCATTGTCAGAGCACCCACCCATGGAACAGGCAGGAGAGACGGGACACTGAGGCCAGCCTCCTCTCCATGTGCCCTGGGTTTTCCAGGCAGCCTGTCCCTCCGGCGGCTCCAAAGCCCCTGCCCAGCAGGAGCACGGCGCAGGGGGCTGCCGCCTTGAGCTTCTCCACCGCCAGCCCCAGCAGCCTGTGTCTCTTTCTGTGATGGGGTCTCCTCAGAGAAGTCCTTTTGGGCAGCTTTTCCTGCGAGGGGGCCGCAGGGTGTGGGCTGCTTTTTGTAGCTGTGGGGTGGCCAGAGCCTGCAGGTGCGGGCTCCTGCAGCAGACGTGGCTTCCTGCCTGACTCCGGTGTCTGTTACCGGCTCCCCGGGTGTCCGTTAGCCCAGCTCCAACTTCTCTCCCAACCAGCTCCAACTCTCTGCCCTGGCCCTGGCACCGCCCCGGCCCCTTCAGCGCCTCCCGCCGCGTTTCGCTGCCTCAGGAGAGCGAAGGCCCGGGCAGCGGGATCTGCCGCCGCTCCCCTGGGGGCAGATGGAGCTGCTGGCAGCCAGCATTGCTGTCCCGCTCTGCCTGCTGCCCGTTGGCCAGGGCACCGGAGGGACTGGGCTGGGGCAGGCAGGAGGGCAGGACGCCTTCAGCCGGGGAGAGAGCGGGGCTGGCTGTGGAGGGGTGCGGGGGAGCGCTGGGGATCCGGAAGGGATGGAGGAAGGAGGCACGAGCAGGATCTGCCGCCGCTCCCCTGGGGGCAGATGGAGCTGCTGGCATCAGAGCTCTTGTCACTTCTGGGAGTTCTGCAACAATGGTCATAACTATTCCATACAATATGTTGGAAACAACAACTCAAAGGCGAGTACAGGAGGAGACAATGTTGCAGAGCACCTTGTTCAGGCTGTGGGCTGATCAGTCCCACAGTGGTCACAAGGAGCTCCTCCCGAGTCCAGCAGCGCTGCTCAGCCCGGTCCTGGCACGGGATGGCTCTGGCTCTTTAAGTCGTTCAACCTGCAATACATGAACTAACGTGATTAGACATAAGCACACAGAAATACAAACACACACCAAAAAACCCCAACAAGCCAAACACGGATTTACTCAACATGAATTATCCGTTTTGTACTGATTTTATGTTGTTTGTCATTTACATCGGATGCAACCCATGGATTTGAATTCACTGGTGTTTGTAAGGTGAGCTTGACCTCACCAATGTTTGGCAGGTTTGCCAGAACAATTTGTCTGGGATGGAAAAGAGTCTTAGATCGTTTAAAAGACCTTTTATATTCTCTGTGATCTTGAGTGGGTAACTCAGCGAAAAAAGCCTTCAGGTGGGGGCACCTGTTCACCCCCAGCTGTTGTTTGCAGCAGTGACTGCATCCCTCAATCTTCCATCCCATTGCGAGTCCTGCTGGCGAACGAGACTTTTAATTAACCATTAGCGACTATGCGTTCCCCTTAGCTTGTGGGTAGTATGGGACATGAAATGTCCATTTGATACCTTCCCTTTGAGCCCATGCTGTACCAGCTGTGAGGTGAATGAAGTGTTCCATTGTCAGATTGGGTATTTGTGGGTGTAGGTAGAATCCAAAGACCTTTTCTAAGAAGCAAACCGTGTTTTCACCATTTGCCTTAGAAACAGCTTGGCACAGGTCAATCCTGACACCACTTCCACAATCTCAATGATGTCTTGTTTCTTTCCTGATCTTTGGAAGGGACCGATGTGTTCCACCTGCCATGTGGACCACAAGGGTTTTCCTTCCCTGATACGCAGATGATCAGTTGTTAGGGGATGTTCCCCAAGCGTGATTTTGCAAAGATCACCTGAGGAAATGACTGTCTTGCACTGCTCACGGGTGACAGGCCACCCACGGGATTGGGCCTCTTTGTATAAATCAAAGATTCCTGAATGGCCTGACTGGATTTCCTTCACATCAATCCTAGCTAGCTCAGTCAACATAGTTATTCCACTTACTAGCCTCATCCTTTAGAGCAGTTGAAGCAAAGGTACCCATCCTACATGAAAATCAGGATTACCTTTGGCCATTTTCAGACTTTGTTGCCACTTCTCTTTATGCCAGACAGGCACCCTGTTAATTTCCCAGTTATTACTCTCCCAGAAAGGAATCCATTCCACACAGCCTTTAAAAGCCCCAAAGGAATCTGTGCAAATGTCCACAGCGTCCTTGGAGGCTTTTTCTTTTAGGAAAACATTAAGAACGGCGTCCAATTCTCCCACCTGGGCACTGCCCTTATCTTGGGTTATGATTGTTCGCCTGTGGAAGGTTTAACTGCAGCAGATTTGAACAACCAGGTTTTCCCTTCTCTTTGGGACAAAGCATCTGTGAACCAAGCATTAACCATTTCCCTTTTACATTCCAGAGCTTCTTTGATAGGACTGGCGACTTTCATTACTAAATCTTTTTCATTTGTAGATTCAATTTGTTCCTGGAGTTTTAATTGTTTATCTGGGCGTTCTTCAAGTTGGAACAGTCCAGAATAGCACTCAATTTGACGATACCATTTTCGGATTGTACCCTTTTGGGATATTCCTTCTGGGGGGCCTTTCCAGATAGTACTTGGCTAACTACCTGGAAAGGGCCTCAAAGAATTACCTTTTGTTTTTTAATGATCTTGCTGATTTCTTCTAGTGCTATACACATAGTTAGCAATCCCTTGTCCAGAATAGAATATTGTTTTTCTGAATCCTTCATGACTGAGGTAAAAGCCAACTGGTCGAGTACTCCCGTTAGGTCCCTGTTCCCAGAAATGATCTGATAAGGCACTGGCTGAGAACCCCCCCTCTATGATTATTGGATCCTCTGGGTGAAGGGCCCAGAGTTTGGTATGTCTGCACCTCCAACAGTAATAGTTCGAGGGCCTCATCATGAGACTCATCCCATTCCCAGTGACGATTCTTTTTATTAATCAAAAAGGGGACGTGCTATGATGGATAAATCTAGGATCTGCTTTCTCCAATACTGAAGGGCTCCTAATAGTCCTTGTAGCTCTTTCTTATTGGTGGGTGCCTTTATCTCTCCTAGGCAAGACAAAGTATCGGAAGGATGATTCCAGGTCCCCCCCCTTCCACCTTATTCCCAGAAGTTTTGCCTCTTGGGATGGGGGTTGCGGTTTCCCTTCAGGGATTTCTATTTGCATGCCTATTAAACGCTTGCTTATGGCATCATAAACTGCCTTTATCTCAGCTGCTGAGCTCTCCAGCTTGCTATCGGCTGGAGAGGGGAGAGGGAGCGGCTGGGCGGGGCCCGCTGCTTTACTCGCTGCCCTTCGATTCCAAGAGGGAAGGACTGAGTGTTTCATGTTGTCATTAAAAGGGAAATGCGTCTTAACCGGCTGATCAGGGAAGGGCACCTGCGGCAGCTTATGGGCTGGCACTTTTTTGTTGTCTTAAGGCAGCCCGGGAGCTCCTAGTTCGTGCTATCTAAGTCTGAGGAATCTGAGGAGTCCAAGGAATCCCCAAAGTCCTCCTCCCTCAAAGGGCACACATCTTTTTGCCTTAACTGCTCTTGCAGCTTTTCAATCTCTTGCTGCAGCCCTTTATTGTCCTGTTGCAGTTCTGTATACTCCTGTTGCACCTTTATGCACTCTTGCTGCAGCCCTGCAATTGCTTCTTGCAGCCCTTTATTTTCCTGTTGCCTTTCTGCATACTCTTGTACCTTTCAGCACACCAGCTGCAGCTCCTTAGTCACCTGTTGTAACCCTTTACACACTCTTGGTGCAGCTCTTGAATCAGTTGCTGCACCCTTGCAAACCCTTGCTGAAACTTTGCTGCATCCTTTATACTCTTGCTACGCCTCTTTATACTCTTGCTGCAGCTCTGTACACTCTGGCTGGGCTCTGTGGGCTCTGACTGCAGCTCTGGGCACTCTTGCTGCAGCTCTGTACACTCTGGCTGCAGCTCTGGGCACTCTTGCCGCTGCTTTTCCTCACCTGCCATGCAACCGTGGCCAGGATAAAGAAACAGCATAAAGGGTATTAACATAATCTATCCCATATTTCTCGCTATCCTTTTTTCAGCCTTTAGTAAAGGGGAATCCTTATCCAATTTTAAAAGGTTTATGCAGTGGTATGGAACTCTCCCAGCACAGAGGCCCTTGAGCCACATAAATTCTGCACAGGTGGAAAGTACGCTTGCCTTTTCAGATGGTCCCAAAAGGGCTGCAAACAACATATTTGTTCAGTTCCTCCTCGAACGGAGAGGAAAATGAAGATGGCCCTTCCTGAACCTCAGTGATTTCTGCACAAGTGGTATCTCCTGCTGACGTGTGGATTTTCTGCAAAGCAACCTCAGCATTAGTGGTCTTGGTGCTCATTTTGATACCGATTGTGGTTAGCTTTACTTATTTTATTTTAGTTTCTTATTAATTGAGCAATTTTAACAATTTGAGAGGGTGGTGTGGGGGCTCCAAAAGACCCTCAATATCCCTCTTCTGACACCAAATGTTACGGGTCCGTATCGGGGCTCCGGCTTCGGTGCTTCTGCCTTCCCCCCAGTGTGGAGAGGTTTGTGGATGAGCCCGAGGGTCACACGTGGCGCTGCCATCTCCACAGGAACAGCCCTGTGGGGCCGGATCTTAGAGGGTAGATTAGGACACCCCCTCACCACGCTCACAAATTGTTACTGAGACCAAGGGTTAGTTTACTAATCAATCGGTTTATTAAGGGTCAACACAAACGGAGGGATGAAGGTTCAGGAGAGGTGTCCAGGTGCACATCAGAAAAGGGATTCCAAGGTGCTATGGTCTTCTTAAATGCACACTCCAAGGGAGAGGGGTAGAATGCATGGAGTGAAAGGGCAAGAGCTGAGCCCGACAGGAAAGTTAGAGTGTGTGTGTGTCTGTGTGTGTGTGTTTATGTTCACTCTCCTTCCACAGCGCGAGGCTCCCGGGATGGGGCTGCAGGCTCGGCAGGAGATCCGTGGGGGGGGTTCCCAGGAATCGGGGCGACTCCTCCCAGCAGCAGCAGCTGCGGCAAACACCCCATTTTTTCTGCCAGTTATAGGAACCCTCATGTTCTTTTCTTGCTGTGGACTTATCTGCTAGAGCAAGGGGCCTGTTCCAGTCTGTCCTTGGCTAAACCAGCTAAAAGACGCTGCTCTTGCTTTGCTGGCTTGAAGGCATTTGTTTAGTCTGACATGGGGGGAGAGAAAATGGACCATTCCTGACAGGGGGGATGCAGGGAGAGAAACCAGGAACAAAGAGATTTGGGCTGGGGAAGAAGGGAGGGGTGGGGTAACGTATGAGCCCTGCTCTGGGTGTGTCTGGTCCCAGGGGCATCTCATTACTTCTCATTAAATTGCTGTTTTTCCTAGGTTGAGTCTGTTTTTTCCCGGGACCTTAATTGGAGAAGAACCCTCCTTGTCCTTTGTTACGACCCCCTCAGCTTCTAGTTGGTCTTTGTCCCCCCCACTGAAACCAAGAAAGTTCACCCAACAGTCGCAGGGCTGTTCAGTCGGGATCTTTATTCTCGGTGCCGGACACACAAGGGCAGCTCCTCCAAAATAGGTGAGCACCTTACAAAGTAAGCTAGAGATATATGTAAGGTGATTCTGAATGACGTGTAATATTTCTAAGAAGGGTTCACATATTCTTAGTTTCTGAGACATTTTACATAAGTGTCCGCCCATTGTCGCATGTGTGTTAGTCCTTCGGGTCTCTGGGGGTCGTTTACTTCATCCTTGAGTCTTCCTCACAGGAACCTCTGGCCCAGCTCTGTCTCTTCTCCATTTCTCTCTGCTGACTCCGCAGGAGAACTGTTTCCAGCAGCATCCTAGTTGCAGCCTGAACGGCTTCTTTCTTCTTCAAGGAGCCTTGTATTTCTTCCTAAAAATGCAAAGGAGCTCACACAAAAGGCTTTTACAACTCACTAGCAGTAGGCCCCGACGAGAGAGTTAGTTGAAGTCAGAGTCTGCTTCATTCTCTGTTTCATTCCATTGTCAAGATCACAAGGAACTCAGCATCTGTGCTCTCCAGCAAAAGCCCTCAGACTCCACAGCAGCTCTGGCCCTGATGTCTCATGCTCCTCTGAACCAGCCATGCCTAAAGAGCAGAGGTAACAGTGTGTTTGGTGGGACCTGCCTGCCTGAGTAGCACCTCCCAGGCTTGAGGTGACAAGCTGGCTCAGAGGGACTGACAAGGCTTCCTGGGACCATCCAGGCTCTCTTGCCGAGCTCTGGGGACAAAGAGCAGCTGCTCCTCTTGCCAGGACAGAGGCTCCTGGACGCCTTGCAATAGCAGTAACTGAAGAGCAAGGGAAGTGCAAGCAGCTGCTGTGATGTGAAGTACTCCAGCCTTGCCTCGCTCTGGCCTGAAGGCAGCGGTCCTGCCCTGGGCCCTGCGGGCACGAGGAGTTCCCCCTGACTGCTGCTTCCCCTGCACAGCCCCTTGGCTGGGGCTGAGGGGACAGAATCCTGCTGCCAGAAGCAGGAGGGCCAGCACTGACCCCCAGACTGCATTCGGGAAGGCCTGTCCCAAGACCAGCCACAGCACGGGGCTGGACAGGAGAGCCCTGCCACTGAGGACACCCTCCCCCACAGGCCCTGCTTTTCCAGACAGCCCATTGTGCTGGCTTGGTTTGGCCGGATTTTGGGGAGCAGGGAAGGGCCAGGGGTGTCTCTGCAAGAAGCTGAGAAGCTGCCCTGCTCCCAAACCAG